>NC_051155.1:81186578-81209202 GCF_013339745.2 Dermacentor silvarum | reverse complement strand
GCAGACCGGCGGCGGTGAGTCGCGCGCGGCGGCGCCGGAGTGCGGAGAGGTGCCGCCTCCGGTGGCTCCGGTGCGCAAGCGTTGTGACATCACTGATCCTTGCGCATGCGCAGCACGGCTCGTGATGTGCCGGGCGAAACGTGCTTGGCTAGGCCAGTGTAGCTAACGCTACAAAAGTCACAGGCCTGCGCAGCACACACGGCACAGTCACAGCGTAAGCTGGTGGAGCGGCTCAAGAGTAGCTCCAATTTGGGCACCACGCACAACAGAGTTTTCGCGGCAGTCTTTTGGCCTCGTTTTGACGAGAACGATCTGAACTGTCCGCCCGGCGTCTAGGGCGAGTTGCGGCTTGTAATGCTCTCTGCACAGCAGTCTGCTGAGCCCGATCAAGCCTTACAACGGCAATCTAAATGTCGGGCGCGCCGCGTTTGCAGGCAGATTAACTAGCTGGCGCCACCATACTGGCGGGTGCTCGGCAGCTCGGGAGCGCGTTGATTGCGCGCCTCGTCTGAATGGCATATCGTCGTCTGCGCCTGAGGACGCTGCGTTTGCTGGCATCTTACCTAGATGGCGCCACAATACTGGCGGAGGCTCGAGTCATCTCACCCTGCGTTTGCCTTAAATAGGGTATTTTCCGCTGCTCGATAGCAAACGCTTGCGTGGCTCAGTGGTAGAGTATCCGGCTGCCACGCAGCGGGCGCGGGTTCGATCCCGGCTGGAATCGGGTGCTTTTTTCGCGTTTCCGGCGATAGCGGTTACGCGGCGGACGCCGGCGGCGGCGGCATCATCGCTACCCGAAACGGCTATTGGAAAGACCCCATAATAGCTTATGCTGTAAAACACACACTGCACCACTTGATTAAATAATTTGCCCTATAAATCGATGCGTACCGTTCCACCACTAGCCGTGCATTGCGGTGCTACGTGCGTGATCAGGTAGCTTCAACTAGTAAGTTGTCACCAGTGATTTCGGTCCACATACACATTGTGAAACATAGAAGCGTGGGACTAGACTTCTAGCGAATCCCTTAAACTCTCCATTGAAAATATGCACGTAAAGTTTGTGATAAAAATTGTTGTACTTAATTTATTGTTGAGTAAATTCCCTTGGCCTCTCCTGCAAATGATGTCCGCCAGCTTCAGCAGGTAATTCATTTGAAGGGACGCAAATGAAGTAAACATTGTAGGCTTTTTATTTTTATTGTTTCATGCAAAAAATTGCACCCTTTGTATAATTTATTCCATGCGTTACGTTCGACATCTATTAGAATTTGGGTATGTTTGGTTCTTTCGTGAGCCAACAGAGACGACATATAGAGCTTCTATAGCTTTTAGAGGTTGTTCTATACGAAAGGCACTCCGGACTTTCTCTTCATCGTAGGAACCTTTTAAAATCGAAACGATTAAATTGTAACTTAATTGGCGTAAACGTGAGCGGCCTGTGTGGTCCTGGCACATGGTGGCGCCGAGATCAAACATACAATAACAGCTAATATTGCAGTAACCAAGTGTATTCTACTTGACTGCTGGTGGAAATTTTCGGCAGCAACGCGATTACGCCACTGGGATAACTAGATGTATAACTTTCTATGTTAAAATTTGAGCTTTCCCTTGTCGTTTAATGCACAGATGTCAAACGTTTATACCAACTTCTTTTTGTTAATATTTCTTTCTCTTGCATAATTATGACCGTAGTGTTTATTGATGTTTAGCTCACGCTCCCTCCCCTCCGCCGCCCCCCCTCCCTCTATGTTTTTCCCGACAGTGTTCTTTAAGGGTTTATTGAATGAGAATAAAATGTCAGTTTCGCCCTAAGGGCGAAGCGATGAATGCGATAGCAACACAGCAATGTCATACGAAGTAAGGTGAGCGGCTTTGGTAGCAATATGAATTGTAGTAAACATGAGCTGATTAAGTAAGCAGGTGTGCTGCGGCGCAAGTAGACCGACATGAGGAGAGACTCGATGACCACGAGAAGGCGCGTGTGAAACGGTGTTGTTGATGAGAAGCGCTTCCCGTCGGCAGCGCGTGCGAAGGGACACACCTGTAGCGCTGCACTGCCGACCCGGGCAGCATTGCATGTGTAGCGTGCGTTGGAAAATGTAGCCCGACTATTACTAACTGATTGAACAAGCGTGGTGCAGACAACGACCGTCAAAACGCTGGCAGCGAGCGGATATATACGCCGCAGCAGCGGGCGAAGGTACGTGCGGTCTATCGCTTCAACGGAAACTGAGCGGCGAATGCGCATAAAGGACAGAGCCGTGTGGAGATAAGAGACGGTGCGGTCGAACGAACGACGAGCGCGGTTGTTGGCAGCGTAGAAGTGCGCCCCCCCCCCCCCCCCCGCTCCTTCCGGCGCTGGCTTCCCACTTCCTTGCTTGTGCGCGGGAGAGATAAGAGACTGTGCGGACGAGCGACGAGCGCGGTTGTTGGCAGAGAAGTGCCCCCCCCCCCCCCCCCTGCTCCCTCCGGCGCTGGCTTTCCGCTTCCTTGCTTGCGCGTGGGAGATTGAGTGCGTTCGCTCTCCGTGATAGCGCGCGTCACCGCACGCTGCCTCTGGGGCATACGGCGCGCGGCGAAGATTTTATCTATACGGAACCTCACGGCGACGGCGACGGCGACGACGACGACGACGACGACGACGGCGACGACGACGCCGACGGCAGAAATCCGGTTCAAGTGTCCATATAATTGCTATCGCAATAAAAAAAATACGTACTATGAAGACAAAATTTCACAATATATTCTTTTTGAATGCTAAACTGTCGCAAACTATATCGGGTGTCCAAATTAAGCTTTACGGAATTTTTTTTTTATTTCGCCTGTGGCAGGCAGTATAATTCTTATCGTTTAGCTGGGTTATTCGAAGAGGAGGACATTAGTAGCACAACAAATTCGAACACATATTAAGCAAATTAACAATACTTAACTATTGAACTTCTGCATTAATTACTTTACGACACATATTGCAATTTACGAAATGTAGCCGGGGAGTTCGCAAGATGCATCCACTTGCAGTGAATTTCTAGGATCACACCAGTTTCGAGATATTATTCCCAAGGTGAGGCACGGAATACATGGGCGTTCCAGTACTTTTGTGCTTCCATGTATAAAACAGCATTTTGGTAAAAAAGTAAGTGGAGCAACAGTGCATTTTTACGGCGAAGTTGATAGCGCATATCTCCCAACTGGTGTCATGCTGGAAATTCATTCAAAGTGGATACGCCTGACAAGCTCACCGGCTACAATTCGTAAACTGCTATGTGTCGTAAAGTACTCAAATATGAAGTTATTTGTACATTTCTTGTTAATTAGTCAAATATTTGTTTCGATTTCTCATGCTACTAATGTCCGCCTCATCGAATAACCCATCTCTATGATTAGGAATTATGCTACCTGCCACAGGCGCTTTTTAAAATTCCGTAAAGCTTAATTTTGAACACCCGGCTCATTTAGGTGTTAGACGATTTGATACCACTCTTCGGAATCGATTATGTTATCGCGACTAATGGATTATGATGATGATGGCGATGGTCGAAAGAACGGGCCGAGCGCTTCTGAGACTGTAATTCCATAAAAATGAATGTGTTCAGTGCCGCAAAAAATAACCTGCTAGCGGCAGTTCTGCACAGTGTTGAATGGCCATGGGTGTCCCCGATGACTTTACATCTCGGAAAGCTTACTCGTGGCTGTAACTCTTCGCTTGCTTGCAAACAAAAGCGTCAGCCTAAGACCATGCGATCGTCCATATTATCCTATGCGATATGAAGAGGCAGCGGCGCGCAGGCTGCGATTGCCTGACAATATGCAGGCATGCTGACCACCTCATGGCGCTCACCGCTCCTAGCCGTGTAAGAAAAGGAGCGTGGTGGGCATACCGAAACAGATTACCCAAGAAAACGCACAAAGCAATCAACAGTAGCAATTTATTTTAGCAGTGAGAGAGAAGTTATGTCGAAAATTTAAAAACAAAATTAGGTTTTGGCGTGATCATACAGAATCGCTAGCAAGCTACAGCAAAGCATTACCCGATATTATGTACAAATAAAACAGGGCAAGTGCTCACTTTTGAGAGGCACTTGCAATTGGAAGCAGACAAGTACGTAGACGGAAGTTCACTGCAAAAACACTTCACTCACGAAGCTTCTGGTATTTCAATAATAATTTACGCGTACGCACAGAGGCCACGTTAAAAGCAAGGGAGCAAAAGTATCTCGTATGAAACTTATCAGATATTTACCAGCCACCGTTACCAGCCAGTGTAGTTCAGCGCATTTTTTCTGTCTGTTTTTATTTAACCTTAACATCACCTTTCCGTACATAACTGGCAAGTGTTCCTTTAGATGAAGGTGGTGGTGGTGAATTGTAGCAACAGGCGGGTTTAGCCTGGCGATCAAGGCCGGCAATTGCTCCGCCCGAGCGTCTCTTACAATATCGCCGGAGGGTTTCATCATATGTCTATCAAACCAGTCTCTCGCAAGAATTCCATAAGGAGACGTGAAGTTTCTTTGTGGTCTATAACTGATCCCTCGGGAAATACAAGGTGTTGCAGGCACGCATTCGGAAGGTCCTTTTTTTTTGCAGAATCTCCAGGAGAGCGACCCTTTCATCTTGGAATTTCGGGCACGACCACAGAAGCTGTTCAATGTCTCCTGTCTCGTCGCATGCCGTACAGTTCGGAGAATTGCTTCGCCCAACCTTAAATAACCACGCCGATGTACTAGCAGATCCTGTCCTGATTCGATATGAAAGTGAGGCTTCCTCTCGTGGTTATGCAGGGCATATGTGGTGGAACCCAAAGCGACCCAACGTGATTTCGACTGTCAGATATTTTTTACGTGATTACTCTTTGGGGCCTTGACTTTCGGAGGATGATAGAGCGCTGCGTATGCGAGCGCATCAGCTTTGTCGTTACCAGTAATACCAATGTTGGAGCGAATGCACTGAATATTTATTGCGAAGCCTTTGTTGTTGAATTCTATCACGAGTGCTAGTGATTTGCGTAGGAACTTGATGGATGGCAGACCACAGTATAGTTGTTGTAACGCGGCCTTTGAGTCCGTAAGGACAACCAAATTCTGCGGAGGCAAATTCTTTAGCTTGCGCAGAGCAGAAGCTATTGCTACGCTTTCCACAACTGTCGACGACACTGTACAGTCCAGACGGCCAGACCATGTATATCTCAGCGAAGGAATATAGAATGCAGCTGCGCAGCCATCTTCGTCTACTTTGACTGAGCCATCATGTGTATACTTGTAGGTGATTCGGGTAAGTCGTGTTCAAATGTTCCAGGACTAGTGACTTGACTTCTGCAGATAGAATGCAGCTCTTTGACTGCAATCGTGGTACACTTAAGTCACATGTGATGTCCTCGAATGCCAAGGGCGGTTCTAGCTTTTCCCTCTGGCTCGAGCAGCACAATCCTAAGACGCGAAGCGTGTTCAGTGCTGCATAAAAAGGGGAGCACGGCCTGTTACTTTTACGTCTTAACAGGGCTTTGCCTGGCGTACACTCACTCAATCGTAGTAGCTGGGTCATGAAGGTCTGGGAAGCCTGAAGTCGCAGAAGGAATGACTCAGCTTCGTAGAGAAGTATCTTGTCCGACGCTGGCTGAGGGACTCCAAGGCAAAGCCTTGGAGTCCCTCAGCCCGACCTACCTACCCGACCTACCTACCCGACCTACCTACCCGACCATCCTACCCGGCCCGACCCGGCCCGTGAGCCGGGTCGGGCCGGGTAGGATAGTTTTTTTCACGGGCTCGGGCCGGGATCGGGCACAGCATGGGCTTTTTGAGCCAGGCCCGGGCCGGGCTGGGGTATTTTGACGCGGGCCCGGGCCGGGATCGGACTTTCTGGTGGTGTGCATGTAATGCGCAGCCAGTTTTCCTCGCGCGTCTCGACTCTGAAAAACCTGTTGCCCCGGCGCAGCTGGAAGCTAGCAGTGATACTCCTGTGTACTTCTCTTTTCTTCTTCCGTCGTATTTTGCGCTGTTTGAACAGAATGTAAAAGTCCAGAAAGACCGAAATCGCCTCAAACCAAAGGATTTCATAGTATTCCTTACCTAAATCAGTGTAATTAATGCTTTCAGCGCGGTGTAAGCGCGTTCGCGACTTGCGGATTCTTCAAAGGCGAATTTTTAAAACGATTACTGGTAAGATCAAATAATTTGTCACGAGGCTGAAATATGGCACTGCGTCCATCCATGATTGCACGCATCTTCTCAACCGGCCGCCTAGCAGAAGTGCATTACGCTGCACCGTGGAAGAACGAGAAGCTTTTCCTCCATTTACTCCATCCATGCGCTGCGCTCAGGACCTGTCGTGGCGTGGAGATCAGTGGTCGTGGCTGCGCTTCGGCTAGAGTGTACTAGAATACGGTTAAGTGGGACGAGCGGCTGGGGTGGCGCATGCTTTGCAGTGAGGCGCCCAACGTGGAAAAGTACTGTGGTGGCGGTGCGATAGAAGTGGATTGGGCTGCATCAAAGGCGCGCCGTTGGAATGTGCTGGCAATACTGCTCGGCAGGGTAATTCGTACTACTTCGCGCGCTGGTATTCGCGTTCAGACCGCTCAAACAGTGTTCATAATTGCATATGACATGTATTTATGCCTTAAGAATAAATTCCTTTCATTCGCTTCTTTATTTTATTTTTGAATGCCACTCGGTGGTGTTTTTTTTGTTGTTCGGGCCGGGCTCGGGTCGGGCTCGGGCCTAAGGTAAAGGGGTGGCGGGCAGGGCCGGACGGGTAACGCAGGTTATTTCCGGGCCCGGGCCGGGCCCGGGTCTCACCATAAAACTTTTGGTCGGGCTAGGGCGGGTAGCCCAGCGTAAAATCGGGCCCGGGCCGGGCCCGGGCTGAAAGAATCTTCCCGTTAAGTGCTCTAAACGCCACAACGTGTTCAACAGCGCGGCGCCAGAGTAGCCTGTGGTCCAAGGTAACGCCAAGAAATCGGATGTGGGTGACTCGTTGAATCTGGTATCCGTCTATATTCAGCTTCAAGCTTGTAGATTTTCTTTTCACACCAGGAAATAGTATGAATGATGATTTCTCTGCTGATAGTGATAGTCCAAGCGTTGCCAAGTGGCCCTGAATTGCATGCACTGCTCCCTGGGCTATTCGTGCGAGGCGCCGATGCTGGTAGCTGGAGACCCATATACAGAGATCATCGGCATAAATAGATATCTTCACTGGTGTTCGATGATTTAGTACTCTTGGGAGGCTAGCCATGGCGATTTTAAACAATATTTAAGCGCTCCCCTGTGGCACGCCGCGAAATATACTTATTTCATCGCTCAAAGTGTCGCCAAGACGAACTCTGATGCGGCGATCATTGAGAAACATATGTATGAAGTGAAAGTGATGACCCGTGACGCCTATAACTTTTAACTGGCTGATGATGGCTGTTGGAGACAAGTAGTCGTAAGCCTTGGAAACATCCATAAAAACAGCAAGTGTCGACAGGCCATCACACTGTAACGTTCTATGTGGCTTAGCAGGTCCAGCACATTGTCTTGAGTGCTTAGACGCTGCCGAAACCCAGTCGTGCCCGACACGACGCTCGTTTTTGACTCTGTTTGACATACCAAGTGAGTCTTGTGCACGCCGTCTTCCCAATTAGCTTGGCTGCACAGGATGTAAGCGATAGCGGTCTGTACGAGTCCAGACCTGCAGGACTCTTTCCAGGCTTCAGAACCGGTACTACCCATGCTACCTCCCTCAGGGTATATCCCTCAGGTCCAGACTTGGTTAAAAAATGCCAGCAAATCACGTCGCCTCCCAACCGGTAGGTTAGTCAGCATATGATTACGCACAAGGTCAGGTTCCACCACACAGTGGCGTTGGAGGCTGTTCATAGCAAGTTCCAACTCTCTCAGTGTAAAAGGAGCATCCATCAGAGACGACGATAGCGGCGGGGGCGGGTTGGTTGTGCCGGCTGACCTTCCAGAAGAGTATGCATGGACAAAGGCATTCGTGAGACAAGCGGGCGTCTTGCCTAACTTCAATGCTAGGGCTTGAAATGGCTTCTTTGGTCGAACGTTTCCAGCAAGGTTATTAACGACCCACCATATCATTGGAACTGGCGTGAAGACCGATAGGCTTGCACAAAATGCTGCCCATTGATCTCTTCTTAGTTTCCTCGTGTAACGTCGAATCACTGCGTTAATTCTGTTATATACTCTCTTCATTGGTGGGTCGCCCTTCGTCCTCATCAGCCCACGTTCCGCTCTTCTACGGGCAGCGCATAGATTTTTTAGCTTTAGAACCGGGGCACGGAAGTGGTCCGGTAGCTTCAGCTCAGCGGTAGCTAATCTCTTCCTACGTAGTATGTCCGCGAACAGGTCTCCAGATGATTCGCTTAGGTCGTCCCTGTGCGTATCCCAATGCGTCACAGGACAGGATTTTCGGCCATTGGTTCTATATTCAGCAATGTTCACGAACACAGGAAAATGGTCACTACCCATTCTATCTTTAGTCGTCCTTGACGATGCGAGGATGTCCGCTGAGTGTAATATCAATGACACTGTAAGAGGCCGGTGGTCGAAAAAACGTTGGCTGTTTGTCATTCGCCACGCGGAGTCCATCAGTGTCTACACCACTAACAATTTGCTTCCCACGTGCATCAATCACCTTGTCACCCCAGAGAGTATGGTGCGCATTAAAGTCCCCACATATAATCCTCGGAGCTGGGCAGCTGTTGCAAAGGTCGCTTATAATTTCTCCCATCGAGACCTTCTGTTGGGAGCTCACATATACGGACGCAACGCTGAGGCTTCGGCTTCCCAGCCGCACTTCTACAGCAGTTACCTCCAAAGCGCTGCTGCCTTGAGCCCATGTCGCGCTTTTCACAGTTGTTCATGGTCACGTATATAGGGAAACGAGCGCAGGAGGATCAAATGACACTGTGCTGTGTCAATAGCTTTGTCGTTTCCATTAAAAGATAATTGGCAGTCTGACTCTTGTCGTAATAATCTTTATTATTATTATTAATAATAATATTAATATTATCATTAATGTTATTATTATTTACTGCGTCTGACTGTGAACACAGATTTTACAGCACACACATACGTATGAGACAGTAGGCCTCAAGACAAATCTCTATCGTAATAATAATCATCATCAGCCTATATTTATATATGTTCATTGCAGGACGGAGGCTTCTCCCTGCGACCTCCAATTACCCCTGTCTTGCCCTATCCGATTCCAAATTGCGCCTGCAAATTTCCTAACTTCATCACCTCACCTAGTTTTCTGCTGTCCTCGACTGCGCTTCCCTTCCCTTGGTACCTATTCTATAACTCTAATGGTCTACCGGTTATCCACCCAACGCATTACATGGCCTGCCCAGCTCCATTTTTCTCTTAATGTCCATTAGAATACCGGCTATCCCTGTTTGCTCTCTGATTCACACCACTCTCTTCCTGTCTCGTTACGTTAGGCCCAACATTTTCCGTTCCATCGCTTTTAGTGCGGTCCTTAACTTGTTCTCGAGCTTCTTTGTTCACCTCCAAGTTTCTGCCCCATATGTTAGCACTGGTAGAATGCAATGATTGTACACTTTTCTTTTCAACGACAGTGGTAAGCTCCCAGTCAGGACTTGGCAATGCCTGCCGTATGCACTCCAACTCAATTTTATTCTTAAATTTCTTTCTCATGATCAGGGTCCCCTGTGAGTAACTGACCTATATAAACGTACTCCTTTACAAACTCTAGAGGCTGACTGGCGATCCTGAATTCTTGTTCCCTTGCCAGGCTATTGAACATTACCTTTGTCTTCTGCATATTAATCTTCAACCCAACTCTTACACTTTCTCGCTTAAGGTCCTCAACTGTTTGTGGCAATTCGCCCCATTGTTGCTGAATAGGACAATGTCATCTGCAAACCAAAAGTTGCTGAGATATTTGCCGTCGATCCTCCCTCCAAAGCCTCCCAGTCAAGGAGCTTGAACACTTCTAAGCATGCAATGGAGAGATTGTGTCTCCTTGCCTGTCCCCTTACTTGATGGGTAACCTATTTTTCTTGCGGAGAACCAAGGTAGGTGTGGAATTCTTGTAGATATTCCCCAAGATATTGTCACGTAGAAGTGACGGTGAAGAAAACAGTCGCAAAACTGTGAATGACGGAATGGATTTTTTATTGGGCGAACCTGTGCGCACAAAAGCAAGTTGTACTCTAAGCAGAACGATAGCGGCGAACACAGTCGGCGATCGTCGAAATCTGATCAGAGGCGAAACGCGTTGGCTTTTATACATGAGTCATCGAAGGTTCCAGATTAATCTCTGGTGCCCGCGTGTCTTCCAAAAAGTAATAGAGGATTCGCGTCGCTCATACAATCAGATTATATAAGCGTCGGTGACAACAGACAACGGATAGAAGCACCGATAGCGTTCGAGAAAATTTCAATTCATGCAGGCGCGTCCTGTGCCTATAGCGATAACGTTTAACATTTGTCAGCCGGGCGGTCACCGGTGAAATATAAACATGTACACGTGTCAATATTCACGTATGCCTCCTGGGCCGGTATTTTGTAGCGATGCATTTCCAGTGCTAATGGCTTTTCGTGCTTATCGCGCTTTGTCAGTGGTCACAGCGGCGGTCCGCTCGCGTTAGCAACGGGACCAGCCGGCTGTGAGCGGTGGGTTATAAGACTAGTATACAATAAGTTATAAGGCATCGCGACAAAATACCGACCCTGTACTCCTTGATTACGCAATGCCTCTATGACTGCTGGTATCTCTACTGAATCAAATGCCTTTTCATAATCTATGAAAGCCATATAGAGAGGTTGATTGCCCTCCGCTAATTTCTTGATTACCTGATTGATGACATGGATATGATCCATCGTAGAATATCCTTTCCTGAAGCCAGCTCGTTCTCTTGTTCGGCTGAAGTGTTGCCCTCATTCCATTGGAAATTATATTTGTCAATCATTTATGCGATACTGAAAGCAAGCTAATGGGTCTATATTTCTTCAATTATTTAATGTCTCCCTTCTTATGGAATATTAGTATAATGTTCGCGTTCTTCTAGCTCTCTAGTACACTTGAAGTCGTGAGGCATTGCGTATCAAGGGCCGCAAGTTCTCAAGCATAATATCTCCTCCATCTTTGATTAAATCGACTGTTCCTCCCTCTTCTAACTTTATCGCTAGTAAAATATAGAACGAGCCTCTGTATCCTGTTCACTACTACTTCGAATGAAAGTAGCTTGGCTGCTTTGGGCACTGGACAAGCCAGTACGAAATTCTTCCGCTGCTTTTACTATGTCATCGAAATGGTTGATGATATTACCTTGCTTATATGCACTGCATGCATCTTGCATTGTCCTATGCCAAGTTTTCTTCTCACTGATTTCACGCTGCGTTCATATTTTACGGCGTCCTCAATCTTTCCCAGGGTATAATTTCAGATATCCCTTACTTTCTCCTTGTTGATGAGTTTTGACTGTTAAGCGAATTCGATGTGAGCCTTTGAGTTTGACACTTTCATGCTTCGTCATTTTTTTATAAACTCGTTCTTTACTTGGGAGAGCTAACCTACTTGTTTCTTGGTGCCTCACCTGCCACTTCTATTGCTGCTTCTGAGATCAGCCTACTTACGGTTTCATTCATTACCTCTATGCTGTCTTCATCTTCCTGTTCTAAAGCTGCTTATTTGTTTACGAGCATCGGCCTGAATTGGTCTGCTTTTACCCTTACTGCGTCTAGGTTGGCCTGTATATCTTGTCTTATTTTATTCGTTCTCTTCAAATTGAGAGAAATCCTATACCTCACTAACCTACGGTAACTGCACTTTACCCTACCTAACACTTATATATCCTACACTGTGCTAGGAAAAGCAGAGAGTATGAAAATTATTTCATTCCTTGTTTCTCCATTAGGAATTCTCCTAGTCCACTTCCTGTAGCTGCGCTTCCTGAAGAAGATATTCATTACCCGGAGCCTATTCCTTTCCGCGAATTCTACCAACATCTCTCCTCTAATGTTCCTAGAATCGATGCCATAGTTGGCAATTGCTTGATCACCAGCCTGCTTTCCCCCACTTTTGCATTGAAGTCGCCCATGACTACAGTATACTGTAATTATAATAATAAACAAAAGAAAACACGCCAGCACGTGGGCAAAAAGCACAAACAGGTCAGCATGAGTTAGGATAATAAAAAAATTGGGATTTGCGCTACTCCAGCCGTATTATTTCCATTCATGTTTCCCTCCAACGCATTTGTTCTTTTTTCTTATGTTCTTATTTCCTGCTCAGCATACCCGAGCTTGGCCTCTTGCTTCAGTGAAACAACCGAGTTTGGCAATGCAGTATTGATTCAACATCGCATTTACGAAGCTATAGAACCGTCGCTGGCCGTTCTAAATTACGTAGCTAGACATCTCATCTTACTCGCTCAATCTGGTTTCGTATTGCTTCACGGTCGTAAAACTGCTTTTGTCGGACGCGTGGTCGAACGTGTGTCGCTCAGCTTTTTCTAGCAGCAATTCAGGGAACACATCAAAGGACACCCCACGCGCCACACAAGAAAAAGACGAACATCCAGTGTATTCTTTGTTTGTGCTTGCTTCCAAGCGTGTTTTCTTTGATTTGAAAACATGCTATTTAGAGCCGGTGATGACCCAGTTGATGCAAGTCTGCCAACGTTGTTTGCAGATGTCCATCGAGCCCTGAGCTTGTAACAGCCGGACAACATGTTTGTGCCATAGAAAATGGGAATGCTGTCTTTCCCTCACGTAACACCAGCAATACTGAAGCTTTCTTCAGGGCGCAGTATTCCTCCCGGCGTCTGTCATACCGCACCTATGCCTAAATCAATCAGAGATTGTGTATCGAGAACGTCGCAATAGTTTCTATATAAAACACACTTTCCGGCCGGCTGTGGAAGCATTATTTACCGTAAAGCGCCGTCCCGCTTTTACCATCGTTTTTCTTGTAGTTTCCGTGCACCAGCTGGTCGGCCTCTAAAAACGTACTAACATAACTACAGGAGCAACGACCCTCAAACTTGCTGCCTGAGACATAGCCAAGAAACAATGAATCTAAGAAAAGCTTAGAGGAAATTGACCATCGTTTTGGTTATGATACAGAAATAATGTGCAATAGAATGGCCAGAAAGACGCTTTGTTGCCAGTGGTAGCAAAATCTGCAACTTCCGCTTTGCGAGTGCGTTGCTGTACCAATCGACGTATGGCGACGGCGGTCTCCTCGTCCACTTAGACGGGTATCAGAACGAATAGCTTTCTTTCGCCCGTTTTCCTTGGTGGGTCAGTGGGCTATGTTGGTCGAACGCGGCAGGAAAAACGTTCGTACATTCGTTCATTCGTTCGTTTGTTCGTTTTTTTTGTTCGTTATTATATTTGTGCAATCGTTATGTCTGTTCGTTTAAATTGACAATTATAATTGGTGGTCTCTGGAAAATTTCGTGAATACTTCTACTAGCTCTAGCCGTTGCAGTATTAGTTAAGGCCACTCAACATCATGGCAGCGGCTGTAGAACTTCCCTTCAGCCACGGGCGTCACGTAGAGCTTGATGGTTAGCAGTAGGTAACTAGCAAATAAACACCAGCGTATGCTACTGTTCAGCAATGCTGGAGATGACTTGCAACCAATGATCGAACGTAGGTCGATCATTTGTTCGATGGAAGTACAAGCACGGAATTCTGCGACGTTCCATGGGTCGATCTGTTTGCCGACACACGGGCATATCAACTGGACAGCTATCATACCGTGATACCAGGCTACGTGACGTCATCGACGACTGACGCTTATAAAGAGAACAGCTTACAAGATTCTGCCATTGGGCACCACGGCACCGCAACGAACATGTGGTCCTCGAACCCTATCGTTTTTCTTCTCCAGGTGAGAAAATATTTTGGAAAATGCTATCAGAGTAATAACCTGTATCTCCGGGTGCTGCCATGCCCTCGGCCAATGTGTTTTATAGTTAGCCGTTGTTTCGCATTTTTAAAACTGCTACTGCTAGTGGATGGCGATATCGAGAGCAACCCTGGACCTGACACGCAGGCGATCTTGGCTGAGATTCTAAATGTTGCCTCTGACCTAAATACTATCAAAGAAGAAAACAAGAGAACCAATGAATCCTTAACAGCTATACATGCTAAGCTCGACAAGCTTGCACTTCTACAAGATAGGATAACTTCTGCTGAAGAAAAGGTATCGTCACTGGAACACAGCGTCAATTGCATGACTAGACAAATCGACGAACTTGACAACAGAAGAAGGCGGTCAAATGTAATAGTATTTGGCATCACTAAGACCGAAATTGAGACTACGGCTACTCTCGAGGCGGAAATTACCGGCAAAATTCTCAGAGACACCCTCGGGGTGACAATATTGGGCACCGAAAGAATTTATCGCCTCGGTGCAAAAAAAAAAAAACAAACAAAATAGCACCAGTAATATTCAAGCTTGTTGACTTCACAGACAAATCCAAAATACTCGGAAATTGTTCGAAACTAAAAGGCTCAAAGGTATCTATCGACGAAGACTTTTAATTGAGAGTACGGAACATAAGAAAAACATTTTTAGGTTAGCAGCAAGACAAACAGAGATAGACAAGATAAGGTTACGCTACTCTTCGACAAAATTAAAATCAAGGATCAGTTATTTACTTGATATGAGGAGACGAACACCAGAGTAGCAGTCACAAAAAAACTAAGCAAAGCACGTAAGGACTCACCCTACCAGACATATGATAACTTTACAGTCATTAGCATCAGTGCTAGAAGTGTCGTAAAGAAGGTGGACGAACTGGAAGCATTCCTTCTTTAGCATAGTCATGATGTCGTCAATATCATCGAAACATGGCGCTCCCCACTTATATCAAACAGCGATATACTTCCACCGGGCTACGTAGTGCTACGCAGCGACAGAAGTACACGTGGCGGCGGACTTGCAATTTTAGTGAAGGACGACATTCAGGTAACGCCCCTACCACAAATCGACGGCGCCGAGGCACTTTGGTGTAAGATTAAGAAGCCGAACTTATCTGCCGCGGTTGGAACACTGTATCGCGCACCTAACTCGGGAATATATGGCCTACAAGCTTTGACCGAATATATGCAAATTCTTCTTAAAAACGCAAAACAAATCATTCTTACTGGAGATTACAATCTTCCTGACATAGGCTAGAATTTGAATTGCAGTGGGCACACAGATGTAGCCTCTGCAGAAACACTGCTCGAGATAGCATTAAACTTCGGTTTACGACAGACAATTCGACAACCCACTCCCGTAACTTCCACAAGCTGCAGTATTCTGGATCTGACATATATAAGAGACAATGTCCTTTCAGACATTGCCACGTGGGAAGTATTGGATGGCGTATCAGACCATTAAGCAACTAAATGATCTATGTTATTGCACTCACCAAAGCGTAAGGATGAGCTTTTCATTAACTTTTTAGACTGGTCAAAGGCTGATGACGTCACCACTATTGATTTTCTTGAAAACTTTTATTCGGTTTTCTTAATGATTAGCGAAACGATACAGTTCGAGCAGGTGACTTATGGCTATCTTTTAAGAACATTGTTCAAAACTGTTTGACATCATTTGTACCCGTAAGGAAAAAGAGAGTTCATAAAAAGAACCAGTGGATAACCCGTGATATAATACACATGAAACGTAGGGTTGCCGAGGTAGCCCATCAACAAGGAGGCATGGCGACGACTCTATGACGCCGACGCAGTGATGATGAAATGACGAAGAAATCATATTGATCGAACCACAAAGGCCTATAACGAGGACCCGCATACTCTCATGTTTCAGCGATCGCCGCTGAGGGCGAAAAATCATCTCAGCTCAGCGTTCCAGCATGAAGCGCGTAAGCAGTTCTGCTGTAATTTGGTCGGATGCGTTGATTCGTATTTTTTCTGCTAGGAACGCTCAATGCGGATAAATATTTCATCTATATATGTATGTATAACAACCAACAAACATATTTAACATGCAATTTTATTACAAAATAAGTAAGCCATCACTTTTTGGGCTTCTGTTATGAAAATTTGTACTTTATTACTTAAATACGGATTTTGAGACCCAACTGACATGCGATAAGTAGTAGCCCATTGGTATCGATTGCTATCCGCCCAGTTTATCGATTTGGATTGTACGGCGGTACTACCTGCGAACGGGGCGGCCGTTTCCTTTGAGTAGCATCAGAGAGGTTTTAAAACAGTTTTCTGTTGACAACAATAATATATCTACTAGTTTATGCCCCCGAAATTCGACAGCCGCCACCAAGCGAACCGTGTTTAAAGACGGTGAATTTTATCAGCTGCGGCACTTCACTGGCATAAGGGCTACACAGCTTCCAACGTTAGTGATTTCCCGCGTGTGGTCGCGTAATGACGTGTTGCTTGTCTGTAAATTTGCTATCTAGCGCGAAATTTCATCACTGAAACTGAGCACAGTCTGCTTAGAGACTACCCACGAAAGTGGATTACCCTTGCAGCCTCTGGGCGTGTGCAGCGATGTTTGAAAAAGCACTGCTTCGCATTTTCCACATTGAAATTCTTTGAGCGGGAGCCAGATAGAACATATTCCCTTAGTCAGTTCTGGAAAGCAGAAATTAATAACAATTATATAGTTATTACTCTTCAAAGGTAATTCAAACCAGGTCCTTGGTATTTTGCAACGTTCATAAAATTTCTAACATGGAGCCAGGTTAGGAATGCTGTCATGGAGCACATTGAGCGCTCTTCTTAGTCGGATACGAATCACAAACTCACCCGTTCTACCACAGTAGTAATTGAGACTCTTTTGTCTGTCGACTCTAGCCACGATGACGCTGCACCCCTATGGACTTTATTGCCTCTGGACGTACAAGTCAACGGTAGATGTGTCGCCACTGGAAGTAACAAAGGGCTGGAGTCCTCCCAAGGTATGTTTCTGAACACTTCACCAAGAACCGCCATTTTTTCATTTATTGGATTAACTTTTGTTTCACCATCTTTTGCTTGAATGTGTGTCATGGCTTCATCATATCTTATTTCAGGAAGACGGACAAACGAGAGATTATTGGTCTGCAAAATGGCCACGCCATGCCATAAGGAGCTCAGTTGTCACCATAGCGACAACAGCTCTTCTTGAACTATGTGCCTCACCATGAAATGTTTTCAAGTTTACCAGATAGGGGAGTATGGGCCCTGTCAACAAAGCAGCAGTCTACATCATACCGAGCGGAAATGCCGAAATGAGACATAAAAATTTATTTTTAAGGCTGTATAATTATGAGCTTATCAGTCACACACTGAGTCCCAACTTCTTTCTTTTCTAGTCATTACAGCCAAAACGCCGAAAGAAAGTAGCAAGCTCCTACTTGCTAATACGCAAACTCTGCTATCTGCTTTTTGCAAATCACCTTGGCGGACAATACCACCAAGTACCAAATGCTCCGTCACAGTATTCTGTTACATAAATGTGAAGAATTTTCAAACAATCAAAAGTGCTCAGTGCAATTTTGAGGAAGTGACACATGTTGACTGAAACTCTGGCAGTCACTCTTGCATGTTTCATGAACAGTTAGCATGACATTAATAACTAGGATAGCCCTGCACAGTAACCGATAGAAAGAAAAGGAAAGCTCACACCAACGGCCTACTCGACATCTCACAAACATGACAAAGCACGAAAAACAATTTTTCTTTCTCTTACAACAGCATATGACAAACCTGAGCACAGTGTGTTCCTAAAAAAAAACTTTCGAAATATACTCGCAGAATACTAACTTCGGAAAACCATTCAGCCAGTCAACAGCGGACGAGCAAGGGAAACCTCAGCTTGTAAATTTTTGTTCGTCACGGCCCTCACAATTATGTTCGCTCGTTGAAACGTCGGCGTCAGGCTGAGGATTCCCTTGCTCACCGCTATTGCTCAATTGAAGTATATACCTCTTTGCCTTGTTTGAATATATAATCCGAGATTACTTTCTTCTACATGAAACCGTAAATTGCGTTTCCAAAGAATCTGTGAGCATCAACCTGGCTTCCTTATATTTTGATTTAGTGTCCTTGTTTATGCACACAATATTTGCATAAGCGCTACTGAGTACCGTTGATTCCATAGCGCTCCTGGCTCTCCTATAAGTACTCCACTTGTACTCATAAGTATTACTGCCGCACCTGAACACTAAATTTGTAGCAGAAAAATAAAGAGCAGGCAATACGGGCTGGAAAATGTAGCATGGTATTTGTTTGTAGAGTTTTTACCAACACTACGTGCATCTCGCTACTGTGTTATGAAAAGAATGAGACATTGAGGTTGAGCTTATCTTGCTGACACTACATTCTCGCCGAGCACTTCTTATGTTTCTTTTTTTGATCAAGCTGAAATCTACGAACGCCCACAACATGCGTATAGTGGGAAACACGACAAGCAGCATTATACGCGAGTGCCGTACGAGGATATCCTAACAAAAAATATTGTTGTCCGAAGCTTCGTTCTCGCAGCTTTAAGCGTCAAGCCGAACACGATGGGAATAATTCGTTCAGTTTCAGTTTTCAATTTTATTATCTAGAAGGCTATCTGTGTTTCTGTAGGTTGCAAACTGGGTGACTGATAGCATTAAGTCCACCTGACCAATACGGAAGTTTTGGGCATGTAGTGCTTTATTTACCATTGACAGTAAACAATATAAGGTTACTTGTTTGAAGTGTTTTTTTTCAGTTGAGGCTTCTCGAGCACATGAAAACTTAATAACGATATCTGTAGTCATGTAAGAGTGCGTGCACATGAATACAACCCCGACAGCGGCTACAAAACGCCTTAAACTAGCTAGCGAGTAGCGCGACCAGCCCTACCAGCCGCTAACGCAGCGGCTTTATTGCGTACTACGTAATTATGATGGTATTAGTTTGGCTTTGAGAGCGCCACCTCTCAGTGGTTTACTTTAGTTCACGACGCTCCCGCTGCTCTTATTTTCGGTGCTCTGTGGAAGGTGCAGTTTCTCTTCCATAAGTATTGTAGGCGTTCGGTGGTATAACGCCGACGGCATGACGGCAATGAGTTGAGAAGTGCACGGAGATGATTGCATGAAGAGGCGATATGGCAACAATCGGATGAAGGAGCGGCAATGACTCCGATGGATGACATGACCAAGACGGCATTACGACGACGGTATGACAAAGTGTGCATGATATCGTCTATGTGACGATGATGCAATGACGATGATTGCATGACAACTGTCATATAATCACGATTGGATTACGACAGTGTAATTACGATAGAATGACGAACAAGTAATGACGTCGATGGATAGAGGCAGGAGGCTTGACCGCATGAAGATAATGGGATGACGATACTGAAATGATGACGATGGGGAAACGACAGCGTGAAGACTATGCTACGACAAGAACGAAGTGATGAGAGTCTGATGTCGAAGTTAGAATGATGCCGACAGAACGACAGGGACGATATCCCGACTACGGTATGAGAACGATTACATGACAATGGCATGAGCACAATCAACATAGCCTGGCAAGGAAACAAGAATTCAGGATCGCCAGTCAGCCTCTAGAGTGTGTGCACGAGTACGTTTATTTAGATCAACTACTCACAGGGGACACTGATCATGAGAAGGAAATTTACAGATTAAAAATGTAATTGAGTGCATATGGCAGGCATTACCAAATCCTGATTGGGAGCTCACTACTGTCATGGAAAAAAAATTGTATAAGGTATGATGCGCCTATTAACAGGCAATTTACGTACAGTAATCAGCGATCCTTTGGTGAGAATCCACCCGCAGCACCCGAGTTTCGGCGCAGAGGGTCGCGACGTGCTGCTTTTTCGGCGCTTTCGTTGTGAAATTCATGTTGTAATTCCTACTTAAACCACGAGTGCCGTCTTCACTTCTATGAGTATATATCGTGGTCTTTTCATTTCTACCAAAACCTAACAATTTGTGGGTGGTAGCCGGTCCTTTTAACAGACACGACGACAGCATTGTGAAGTACAGAGCAAGTGGGGATGGCCAATTTCCTAGTTAACATTAGCAGGAAGGAATTAAGCTCGACAAGTTATGTAGTATGTAGGGCGGATAGCCTGCGGCAGATTAGAGTTCCAGATTGAGTGCCAAGAGCAGGGAAGCGTAGTCAGAGACCGCTGAAAATTAGGTGGTGTGAAGAAATGAGCATATATGCAGGCGCAGAATGGTGTCAGCTGGAGCGAGACACGAGTAATTGAAGATTTCTGGGAGAGGCCTTCGTCCTGCAGTCGTCATACCTACGATGATTTTGATGATGATGGTGACGATCTGGCATCAAGACTGCTGTATTCGATGCCCTCGTAATGAAATGATCGAAAAGAATAAGAAAGGGCAGGTTCATTTCTTGCTGCCTGATCCTAAAGTTTTGTCCCCAGCTCTGAAACTGCGAAGGACTTTTCTGTAAAGCCTCTGGAGCTTCTAAATGTAGCGAAAGGATATATGATCTCATCGCCCTGCTGCGCTAATAGATGAGAGTTTCAGTGCGCCCCCTGGTATGGGCCAGGACCAGCTAGCAGGCGACTTGCGCTGTCCACGCAATTGTTCTCCGTTCGCGACCAGTCAGAAAAAATCTATACATAGGTTCCGCAATCGCTAGGGTACATAGATGTGCCCGTTGCGACCCACCCTCTCAATTTCTGGGCTCTTTTACGCTTGTTAACGCAAAGGGGAAGTGAGAGGTAGGAGCGGACGGCTTTGAAAGACACGCCGCGTAAGGTTAACCAGCGAATTAGGCGCGCACAATTCAAATAATCTGCTCTTGGCACATACCAGGAGGCGCTGCAGGCAGCTGTCGATATTTTTATTTAATCCAGGGGATTTGGATTTGAGAGTTTACGTTTCATCATCATCGGCCTATATTTCTGTCCACTGCAGGACGAAGGCCTCTCCCTCCGATCTCCAATTATCCCTGTCTTGTGCTAGCGGATTCCTACAAGGGCCTGTAACTTTCCTAATTTCACTACCCCCCCCCCGTCCTTGTTTTCAGCGTCCTAGACTGCGCTTCCCTTCTCTTGGCACCCATTCGGTAACTCTAGTTGCCCACCGGTTATCTACCCTACGCATTACTACCTTCCCAGCTCCATTTCTTTATCTTAATGTCAGCTAGACTATCAGCTATGCCCGTTTGGTCTCTGATCCGCACCGCTGTCTTCCGGTCTCTTAACGTTAGGCCTAACATTTTTCGTTCCATCGCTCTTTGTGTGGTCCACAACTTGTTCTCGAACTTCATTGTTAACCTCCAAGTTTCTACCCCATAAGTTAGCGCCGGTAGAATGCAATGATGGTACACTTTTCTTTTCAACGACAGTGATAAGCTCGCAGTCAAGGTTTGGCAATGCCTGGCATATGCACTGCAATATAATTATATTCATCTGTAAATTTCCTTATCATTGTCAGTGTCCCCTGTGAGTAATTGACCTAGATAAACGTACTCCTTTACAGACTCTAGAGGCTGACTGGCGATATTGAATTCTTGCTCCCTAACCAGGCTATTGAACATTGCCTTTTTTTCTCCATATCATTCTTCAATCCCACTCTTACACTTTCTCGGTTAAGGTCCTGAATCATTGTAGCTTCATAGGACAATGTCATCTACAAACTGAAGGTTGCTGACATAATCGCCGTTGATCCTCACTCCTAACCGTTGCCAGTCTAAGAGTCTGAATACTTCTTCTAAGCATGATGTGAATGGCATTGCAGCGAATGAGTCTCCTTCCCCGACCCCTTTCTTGACAGGTAACTTTCTACGTTTCTTGTGGAGAACCAATGTAGCTGTAGTCTTTGCAGATATTTCCCAAGATATTCACGTATGCCTGCTAAATTCCTTGATTACGCTATGCCTCTATGATTGCTGGTATCTCCACAGAATGAAATGTCTTTTCATAGGCATTGCACAACGTATTCCTTGGCAACGACAGCTGTGGGCTCTTCAAGCCACCTAAATTTGACTTCATCTGTGTGCAGGAAGCTGCAGCTATAGCAAGAACATCGCTGTGCGGTCGTGTTGGCAACTGCTGCGACTGCACAGACCTGGACGCATGCGTATATAAAGTCAACGACTTTTGGACTGCCAGATAGCTCCCCCGGCGATATCTGCCACGTATCTACAGCGCATCGAGGTGGATCCTGTAATGGCGCTGCGGGCGACTACATATAACCCAAGAACCCCTACGACCGAGCATAATTTGGCAATGACAGCTGTGGTCTCGTCAAGCCACTTAAATTTTACTTCATGTGTGACCGTGACCTAGCTGTCATCACTGGGTAGTCCCCCTTTGCGCAGGGCTGGAAATTGATGTACGCTAACATTGAATACATATAATTATTTCTGCCCGCAGAAATCAAATACTGCAATTCATCATGTCAATCTGTCCTGCACATCAACGTCCGCTCTGTTTTAAACAAGAAAGAGGATATATCACTTTTTCTCGATCAGTTTCCTTTCAGATTCGATATTATAATATTTTCTGAAACATGGTACACCTACGGATGCAAAATATTCCAGCCGCATGGTTACCAAAGCTTTTTCTAAACTGCGCAAATAGGCGGGGCGGTGGCGTTGCGTTTCCTGTGACTAGAGATAAAATTGTGAATACTATCTGGTACAGCGTT
>NC_051155.1:81144961-81186478 GCF_013339745.2 Dermacentor silvarum | reverse complement strand
GGGTCCCGATTCCACCTACAAAGACCACAGACAGCAGTATTCACATATGTCCTCACCACAAAGAACAGGTCTAATAGCCCAATACGACATCCTTGCTACAAAACATCTTAACGATGTGGCATGTGCTCCACTATTCATATCGACCCTCAGTGAGAGGTCTTTCTCATGCGGGTCAGAAAACTTTCCGACGAAATGAATGTCCCAATCCTCCCTCGAACATTGCCTAATGGCTCCAGTAGAGCTGTTGCCCCAGTGCCGTGACAATCGCAAATCGTTGAATGCGACACATCATTTGTTTATGTAACAAAACACAACCCCAGAGGCGCACATACATATGCACTTTCGATAGCTTCAGTCGAAAGTACAGCTGTCCAGAGTTTTACACAGATGCGTCGAAATCACAAGCCGGCGTCTCTTACGCGGCTGTTGGCCCATCGTTTTCCTGAATCTGACGTTTACATCCTGAAACCATATCTTCACGGCAGAGGCCTATGCGTTACTGTCGGCTACTAAAACACATCAAGAACGCATCCAGCGCCGTGTTGTCGTTTTTTTTTCCTTCCTTTGTCCTGTATTGTTTGCGCTGTTACGATACTTAAGAAGAAAGCTAAGCTCCCAAAGGCCATTATATTCACAGATTCCTTAAGTGTCGTGAAATCTTTGAAATCGCTACGATAACAGAAAAATCCTGTTATAAATACCTCTATTCACTGCTCTGCAATAATGTTCTGCTATGCCGAGCGTGGAAGAATGCGCCAAAAAGACGGTGAAGACGACGATCTGGGCAGCGCTCGTGTTGTTGTTCTGCCATCTTGCCAGCCGTCTCTCTCTCTGTATATATCGTGTAAATATAATTTTCCTATCCCTTTTTCTACTCTCATCCCCGTGGCATTTTGGTGGGAGGTGCGGGGTACCCACACGGTACAACGGAGCTCCGCAGTGGCCGACGCTTGGCTTTATCCACGATGGCGGAAGAAGTGTGCGCCCACCGAGGCGGCTGCAACGACAACGGTCGTCCTGGCTCACCTAAAGGACCCAGGCACATTCTGCGGGACTGACAACGTCGACATCGAGGACTGGCTACCCCTGTACGAGCGTGCAAGTAAGAATAATCACTGGGATGAGACGATCATGTTGGCAAACCTATTATTTTATCTCAAGGGAACCGCGAAGGCGTGGTATCAGAATAATGAAGAGGAAATTGGGAGCTGGGATGCACGCAAGGAAAGGATGCGTTCCCTGTTCGGCAAGTCTGCAGGTAGAAAGGCAGCCGCAAAGAAGGAGCTGGCATCTCGTGCGCAGGCAGCGACAGAGTCATACCTGACTTATATACAGGACGTGCTTGCCCTTTGCCGCAAAGCCGACGACGGCATGACGAGTCTGACAAAGTAGGCCACGTGTTAAAGGGCATAGCAGATGATGCCTTCAACCTGCTAATCTGCAAAGACTGCGACACCATCGATGCCATCATCCAAGAGTGCAAACGCTTTGAGGCCGCCAAAAGTCGACGCATTGCCAATAATTTCGCTCGACTTCCGAACACGGCAGCAACGTGGTCATGCGAAGACGTACCTGAGCCGTCGGCGCCGCTCACCGTGCAACACGTGAAAAAGATCATCCGACGTGAACTTGACGCTGCGTCTCCTGCTTCTACGTGTGGCCGTACTTGTGATCATAGCTCCCAGATGGTGCCACTAGTCCAAGCTATCGTTCATCAGGAGCTCTCCAATGCTGGCCTGGACTCTGTGTGCGCCGCAGCTCCTTCGCAGCCGATCGACCGCCGTCCCTCACTTTCGCAAGCCCAAGGTTAAAGGCCGCCTTTCCGTAATCGTAACCCAGCCGAGTGGAGGACTGCTGATGACCGTCCCATTTGCTTTAACTGCCGTCGTATTGGACACGTGGCCCGCCATTGTAACAGCTGGTGGTATTGGTATCAGGCTCCCTATGGAAACAAACGCCACCCCGACATGGATCACGGCCGATTTCAGCCCTACCACGAGCATCCCCAAACCACCGCTGAAGGTGCTCCCCCCATGTGGTATCCTCGTTCGCCATCCCCACGTGGTCACCTGTCCCGTTCGCCGTTGTCGCGTCGCCAATCATATCGCTCGCCCCAATTTCGCCGCCCTACGTCGCCGATTGAACGACTCCCTCGGGAAAACTAGACGATGCAGCTCCCAGAGGTGATGCTGCATCGACGACCCGCCTGCCAAATCCTCTCACCACACTGCAGACCAGACGAAACCTGATAGACGTTAAACTGGATGACGCACATGTTGTCGCTCTGGTGGACACTGGGGCTCAGATATCACTGATCAATTCGGAGCTTCGTCGCCGCCTTAAAAAGGTAATAACACCACCCACAGTACCGCTAATTCGTGTGGCCGATGGCGGGACGTTTCCCGTGCTAGGGATGTGTTCTGCACGAATCAGTGTTGCTGACCGATCCACAAGCGTACTCCTTGCCATGCTCGAGAAATGCTCCCATGACCTCATTCACGGTATGGATTTTCTGTCTGCCCCTTTTGTCCTTATTGACTGTGGAACCGGCTTGCTTCAGCTAGACCTACCGTGCTACCATGACGCTCCTACTACACGCCAACCGCGCTTGTGCTCAGTGAATTACGTTAGGCTACCTCTTCAAGCCGTTATGTATGTGAACTTGCGGTCTTGCTCGCCCATTCCCGATGGCGATTACATCTTGACCCCGATCGTTGACGTCGTATTCGCCAAAAACGTCGCTCTTCCTCACACGCTTATTAGAGTTGCAGATAATCACACGTCGCTACCCATACTGAACTTTAGCTGGTGCACGCAACTCATCCCAAGCGGCATGACTCTAGGCCACATTCCTTCTATCTATGAGTGTGCCGTTTCTGCATTCGTCACCGACGCTTCTTTATCCTCTGCCCCTTCCTCTTTCTCACACATTCTCGTCGACGGTGATATTGACAAGATGATTGCGTCTGACCTCCTTCCTGCACAGACAGCCGATATGCGGCACATATTGAAGTCCTACCGCGACATCTTTGACTTCAATGACCGTCCTTTGGGACAGACATCTGTGGTCACTCATAAGATCAATACTGGGGACGCCAGCCCAATCAGACGACGTCCCTATCGCGTGTCCCATGCCGAGCGAGAACTGATACAGCGTGAAGTCGACAAGATGCTCACCAAGGATGTCATTGAGCCTTCATGCAGTCCATGGGCATCAACGGTCATCCTGGTGAAGAAGAAAGATGGCAGCTGGCGCTTCTGCGTCGACTACCGCCCCTTAAACAAGGTAACGCGCAAGGACGTCTACCCTTTGCCACGGATCGACGAGGCTCTCGACTGTTTACACGGCTCTGCATACTTCTCTTCTATCGACCTGAGGTCAGGCTACTGGCAGACCTCCGCCGATGATCAAGACCGTGAAAAGACCGCATTTGTTACGCCCGATGAACTTTACCAGTTTAAGGTAATGCCCTTTGGCCTGTGTAATGCCCCAGCCACATTTGAAAGGATGATGGACTCCCTCCTCCGTGGATGCAAATGGTGAACTTGCCTGTGTTACCTTGACGATGTCATCGTGTTCTCACCGACATTTGACAGTCACCTTAGCCGATTGTCGGCAGTTCTTGAAGTTTTCAGGCGAGCAGGCCTTCAGCTGAACTCTTCCAAATGCCGTTTTGGCTGCCGCGAAATCACTGTGCTTGGCCACCTTGTGAGTGCTGAAGGCGTGAAACCTGACCCAGAAAAAATTCGTGTTGTCAAAGACTTCGCTATACCACGTTCCACTAAAAACGTCCGGAGCTTTGTCGGCTTGTGCTCCTGTTTTCGACGTTCTGTCAGGAACTTCGCCGACGTTGCCCGTCCACTCACGGAACTCTTAAAGAAGCAAACGCCAGTTTCTTGGGGTCCTGAACAGGCCACTGCGTTTCACACGCTCACGACGTTACTTGCGTCGCCACCCATCTTGGCCCATTTTGACCCATCAGCCCCCACTTAACTTCGCACCGACGCCAGTGGACATGGCATCGGCGCTGTTCTCGCCCAGTAGCAACAAGGTCGCGATCACGTCATCGCCTATGCCAGTCGCCTTCTTTCCTCTTCAGAGTAAAAATTTTCGATCACTGAGCGCGAGTGCCTCGCACTAGTTTGGGCTGTCGGAAAGTTTCGACCATACTTGTTTGGCCGCACCTTTTCGGTCATCACAGACCACCATGCGCTTTGCTGGTTGTCTTCCTTCAAAGATCCGACTGGACGACTCGGTCACGGGGCACTGAAATGGCAAGAATACAGCTTTGACGTCACCTACAAGTCTGGCAGACTGCACCAGGATGCTGACTGCCTATCCCGTCATCCAGTGGACCATCCCGACTTGTCAGCGCACGATTCGGACGCCTGTGTTTTCGCGATATCCGATTTATCCGACATACGCAGCGAACAGCTCAGCGATGCCAATTTGCGGTCAATGGTCCTCCGTCTACGCTCTCATGACTGTGCCCCGTCCCTACAATTATTCGTGCTTCGTTACGGCATCTTATACAGACGCAATACCAGCTCCGATGGCCCAGAGCTTCTACTGGTTGTTCCCGAAACACTCCGTTCCTCTGTCCTCGAACAGCTTCATGATGCCCCAACCGCTGGACATCTCGGAGCAACTCGCACGTACGATCGCGTTCGGCGTCGATTCTTCTGGCCAGGCCTCCACCGCTCTGTGCGCCGATACGTTGCTTCTTGCGAGTCTTGCCAGCGCCACAAGCATCCATCCTTGTCGCCAGCCGGTCCTCTTCAGCCCATCAACATTCCCGGTGTCCCGTTCTACCGCATCGGCCTTGATCTCATCGGGCCATTCCCAACATCTCTGACTGGGAACAAGTGGATTGCCGTCGCTACGGACTACGCGACACTATACGCTATCACGCGGGCACTACCGACAAGCTGTGCCACTGACGTTGCGTAATTCCTACTTTACAACGTTATTCTTCACCACGGCGCTCCTCGACAGCTGCTGACCGACCGTGGTCGCTCCTTTCTGTCCAAAGTCGTCGACGACATTCTTCGATCGTGTTCCATCCGTCACAAGCTAACCACTGCCTACCATCCGCAAACCAATGGGCTTACCGAGCGCCTCAACCGCACGCTGACCACAATGCTCTCCATGTACGTTTCCTCAGACCACCGTGATTGGGACAGCACCTTGCCTTGGGTGACATTCGCCTACAACTCGTCACGACATGACACCGCTGGCTTTCCCCCCTTTTCTCTCTTGTTTGGCCGCCATCCCACATTGCCCTTCGAGACTCTTTTACCATCACCTGTGCACCCTGTTACCGACTACGCTCGCGATGCAGCTTCTCGGGCTGCAACGGCTCGCCAGATTGCCAGGGATCGTCTTCATGCCTCCCAGCTGTCCCAGAAGGCCCGCTACGATAGCCATCACAGAGTCGTTAATTGCTCTCCGGGCTCTTTGGTCCTCTTCTGGACGCCTTGGCGCCACGTTGGCTTGTCGTCAAAGCTTCTTTCCCGATACTCCGGGCCTTACAAAGTCCTACGCCAAGTCACAGACGTCACGTACGAGATCACTCAACTGGACAGTCGCTCATCTGCCGCGTCCGCCACTGATATCGTGCACGTCTCCCGCCTTAAGCCTTATATTGCCGGACAAGATCCTACTGCTCATTAAGCGCCGAGACGGCGCTCTCGACGGCGGGGGTTCTATGTTACGCGCTATGCCGAGCATGGAAGAATGCGCCAAAAAGAAGGTGAAGACGACGATCTGGGCAGCGCTCGTGTTGTTGTTCTGCCATCTTGCCAGCCGTCTCTCTCTCTGTATATATAGTGTAAATATAATTTTCCTATCCCTTTTGCTACTCTCATCCCCGTGGCAATATTTTTTTATTGGACCTTCAACTAGCCTTCAGCTACAGGTCCGACAAGTGTTTGTTACTTGTGCATAATAATCTGGAAAATAAACATCTTCTTCTTCTTCTCTCTGTAAGGACTGTATGGCATGGCCGACCCTATGGTATTCAAGTTGCGGCAACTGTAGTGGCCTACTGTTTTCCTACAGTAACTGTATAATATAGCTAATTGTGACAACTGCCGTGGCCTGCTTACTTTCTGCACCGACTGTATGTTATGGCCCAGTCTATGGTATACTTACTTGTTATGGCAGCTATAGTGATGACTTTTCTATCTGCACCGACTGTATGGTTTGACCGACTGTACGGCATACTTGTGGCGGCAATTGTAGTTAGTTGTCTGCTTTCTCTCTGCAAGGACTCTATGTTATGGCTCAGTGTGTGGCACGGTGTAAGAAGAACAGGTGATCCGACAGAAGCGCGTGGCGTGTCTCACTAAGGTTGGGATGCCGCTAGGTGGCGCACATTTATTTATTTATTTATGATACCCTCAGAGTCAACAGACATTACAGAGGGGAGTGGTATAAAATAAAGAACAAGAAAATTTCAACTACAAGAAGCAGCACAATGTTTCTAGTTATACGATAATGGTTATGAAGAGGCATAATACATGTTACAAAAAATACTATTAATACAATAAATACAAAGAAGCAGTCCAGTGTTTCTAATTATACAATAATTGCTATAAAGAGGCAAGATACAACAAGATGTTACAATTGCATTCGTTAATGAAGTCACAAATTTTTCATGATCTGAGATTGTTACTAACAATTTGGGAAGGCAATTCCAATCATTTGATGTGCGTGGTATGTATGACTGTAAGAATGATTCTGTCTTACACAGCGGAATACCAACTTTATGAGCATGATCCAGACGGTGCGAAACGTAATGGGGAGGAAGTATTAGTCAATCGCGCAGGTAAGGATGATGATACAGTTTGTGAAAAAGGCTTAAGCGAAGCATCGCACGCCGAGAAGCCAGCGTAGGTAGTTTAAGGTTAGCTTTCATTACCGTGATGCTCGAGATTCGATTTCAATTAGAGAGTATAAAACGGACCGAATTATTTTGCACCATTTCTAGCGAATGTACGAAATTATTATGATGCGGATCCCAAACCGAAGCGGCATATTCTAACTTAGGACGAATGAGTGTTTTATATAGCATTAGTTTGAGAGACGAAGGCGACTTTGCAAAGTTACGACGAAGATATCCGAGCATGCGATTAGCGTTGCAGACAACATGAGAGATGTGAGTATCCCATGTTAGATTGCTACTGATGTGAACTCCGAGGTACTTATATGAAGATACGCTGTCGAGTAGTACATTATTTAGGTGATAAATAGGTAAACTAGTAATCTTTCTAGACACTCTCATGAATTTGCAGTTTTTAGTGTTTAGTTCCATAAGCCAGGTGTTACACCACTCAAAGACGGCGTTAATGTCAGCTTGAAGAAGAGCGGCGTCATTTGGACCTGTTATTTCACGGAAAATTACGCAGTCATCGGCAAACAAATGAACGGATGACTAGGAGGCTGGGCGTAGGGGGCCTGGGGGCCAGGGGCAGACATACCGTCAGCGCGAGTGTTTCAGCCGTTTGAGCCTGCATTTCTCAGAGCGCCTGTTAGTGTTAACGCTCTCGTGTTGAGGTTACCATCTTAATTTCTCGACAGCTTAAAGGGTTATTTGAGAGTGTCACTAGGCTTGCTGTATTTTTAAATCAAAAGCGTATTTTTCGCTCAAAGCGGCCCTAACAATCCGCAATTTGCTGGAGAACTCAAACGAAAATTTAGTGTAACTGTCATATGTAGCAGACATAGTGAAATGCTCGTTGCACCATTGCAGATATGGTATCCTAACTGTATTCTTATGTGCTATGTTTATGCGTTTATGCTTTTATTAGTCACGTGTTATTAATGCTTCTTTTATTAGTCCCTCAATCTGCAAAGTCTAGATCCACGCATGAAAAACACGCAATGGGCTGGTCTGAGTTCCTTCGGCTGGCACTGCAGCGTTGCCCTTGAGAAATAAATTGTCGTCCAGGAAATAAGCTGAATAAGCTTGCGCGAATGAATTGAAGGCGTCGTAAAATGTATTTGAGATGACCGTCATAAGTAGACAAGCACAGGGAACACGAGCGAACAAACGGAAACACTGCAGAAGGCCCCCGGACAGCGCCCGAACGGCAGCAGACGACAGGCGCGAGTCCGTGCCCTGACGTTACGCGCGCGGCACTCGCAGCGCCTCTGTAGGTCGTTCTCGCGGCTAATAGGGCAATTGTTCCAAATAACACGTTCGATTTCATTGAGGTATGCAGGAGTTTGGAGCGCATTCCTAATACAACATATATAAGACTCCAACTTCTGTTTCGAAATTGCGTGCACATCAATGCAAGTGCCTCAAGAAATTAGTAACACATGAGCAGCCACAGCAAGGGGAAGCCGACAGTGCCTTCTAATTATTGCAGGTACTTTTGTTAACGGGCGAGTCTGAACAGCCGGCAGCAAAACATTCAGCCGAAACAGCAAGTACTTTAAAGATCTTTCTTGGAGTTGAATAAACACAGTAAGTATTGTAGCGACCGGTAATAACGTACGCCAAGCCCAAATATATGTCTATAATATAGGAACGCGTTAATGTAAAATATAAATGTAATTATTAAAACGACCACTGCCAACATTCAAGCCTTGCAGAACCTAGAGCATGCTCGTATGGCAGCAACACCACTGTGCTCTCGGGTTCGCGACGAGAGCACAGTTCAGTACGGAAACAAATGGTACCGCCTGCATCGTCTTATATATCTCGACAATTGTCTATTCGTTGTAGAAATACCAGAAGAAAGGGTGATTTACGCGTATGATAATATAGTCAGAAAATAAAAAACAAACGCTTAAGCTTGCACTCGGCCGCGCAACACTTGAAACAGCGAAGCTGGGCGGTCGTAGCCCAGCATTTTCCGGCAGTGCGCGCGAACTTTTAATCTTATTACTCATTATGATGATAATTCCTTTTCGCGCTTTTCTGACTTAAGGCCGTCACTACGCGTTGCATTGCGTTACAACACCGACACCGCGTTCCAATGCCGAAACCGCATTCCAGGAGACCCGCTCCGTGAATGCGTGTCTCTCTCTCTCTCAGCGCGCAAAACCTCTTCACCTCACAGAGCACGAGTGTACGAACGCGCTAGCTGTGGACGAAGACGACGACGCTCCAACGGAATCATATGGTTCGCATAAATGCATGTTCGACAAGGGTGGCTGTATAGCCTACTAGTTACGACGCTCGCCTTGGGACGCGGGTTCGAATCCCGACTCGGCAAGAAATTATTTTTTCTTCTTGTTTCTTGATACGAACTACAAATTAAACAGCTTTGCTGTTAAAAGCAGGAGAAAACGGTAATAATTACAGCAACCAAATAATAAGAACCAAATAATAATAAGAACCAAATAATAAGAATGGCCTACAAGACTGCTCTAAGATTACCTCGGAATACTTCAAACGACAAGCTACTGGCGCTTGGTCTACACAACACCATTGAAGAATTAACCGAAGCACAACGACGAACAAAAGAAAATCACCTGCTCCAGACTCCAACAGGCAGAGAAGTCTTAAGCAAGTTAGGGAGTGATGCACTAATACAAAAACATCAAGAAACTAATGAGATACCCAACGAACTTACAGAATGGTACACGGTATCGCCCATACCAAATAACATGGATCCTATCCTGCACGCTGGGAGGAGAACGGCTAGGGCATAGTACATAGAAAAAATGACAAAATACATGAATACGGCAAGATTCACTGATGCTGCGCCTTATCAGACAGTCGCAAGGAAGGCGGTGGCAGTGGTCCTGGACCGTAGAGGGAAAATTACAGCCTGCGCTTCTATAGATCACGCTTCTACAACAGCAGCAGAAGAGGTTGCAATTCTGCTCGAAATAAAAGAGGGCAGGACGCGAATAGCTCCATTAACGATAATCGCAGACTCACAGAAAGCTTGCCGAAACTATCTAAGAGGCAAAGTTGGAGCAAAGGTGCTCCGAATACTTGTCGGGACTGGACGGGACCCCACGGCTCAATACATCCAAACTGTGACTTGGGCACCGGGGCACGATGGCGTTACCGGGAACCTGCATGCAGACAAGCGGCTCGAGGCTTTACAAATCACCGTGCCCCCCAGACTTTGCAATAGAGGACCTTAGATCCCTAGACCCCTGCTTTGTAACAATTCGGAAATACTTCAGAGAAAATTGAAAGATCTATACAACCCAGCACGGCAAACACAGCGTTGCGGAGGCAACCATGTTTCGAAGATTACAGACGAACACCTACATAAGTTTGCCCACACGCCACCTGATCTACCCCACGGCATACAGAGACATATGCCCGTGGTGTGGAGCAACAGCAACTCTTTCACATCACGTGGGAGTGTGCAGAACACGGAGAAGAACACGAAATAAACGGCACATGGAACGAATGGAAGGCGTCTAGCCCGGCTCTGGAAGATCAGCTACGACTGATCTAACGAGCTGAGCGGATGGCCGGTGCTAGTGGGGCCTTGGAATAGGGGCACCACCCTGCTGGACGAACTCCGTCTTTAACCCCCCTACCCCCTCTGGGGACTGGTGTAGGAGCCTGTCCGGTATCTGAATATAATGAAGTTTTACTACTACTACTACTACTACTACTACTACTACTACTACTACTACTACTACTACTACTACTACTACTACTACTACTACTACTACTACTACAGCAACAAAATCATGATAATGCCCGTACGAACACACAGTACCCGTTGAACACTCTTCTTTAGAAGTACGGGTACAAGTCGCTCAAAGTTGATACAATGTAAACCTTGGCCATAGGCGCTACTACAAACAAACTGAACTTCATGTTCATACTACACTGGAGCGCTCTAACGTAAAATTATTCCAAACTGTTTTGATTCCAATTGCTGCAATCAGCCTCCACGATTGGTCAAAACATTTTCGGGCCACTCCCAACTTCGCCTGTCTGTCACGCGACGTCACGAAAACCGTGATAGCACCCCATCTAATATAACGTGTACACACTGATTATGCATGATTAAACCACACAAAAGAAATATAATCATTCCTGATTCGACGCCTTTTCACCATTAGCCCTCTGCTATTGGTCCAATGTTTTCTGGCTACGCCCACTTCGCCTGTCTGTCACGCGACGTCACAAAACCGCGAAAACTCACACGTCAAAGTGACGTGTACGCGAAAAAATGCATTAATATGCCGAACAAAATTGAAAATTTTCTGAATAGCCACAGACTGCCCCGTTCCGAAAGGAATAGAAGATGGCTGCCCACCGATCGCCCAGGCCCTCGCTACTCGCACTTGCCGGTGAGCATGTATTTATTTGCGCATGATAAACCTTTTTGCGTGGCAGTAAAACGTTATCGAGCCCTTTCGGTGCGTATTCGACATCACTCTGCCAACTCTTCCTTGCTGAGGATCCGTTTTAGCGGCATTATTATCCTTCCGTTGCACACCGCCGCGATTTTCGACCAGCCACCGCAAGCTAAGTAAGGCGAAGCGGACCAATCGGAGAAGCCGGCGAGGCCCTCTTCATGCGGTTATCTGTTTTCACTGTGCTGGCTCGGCCCCATCGAGCCCCTCTCCACTAGAGCGTGCTCCTCGCCTCTTGCCAGCCAATTAGATAAGCAAAACCGCTGAGTGTTGACAATGTTATTGGTTTTGAAAGCGAACAAAGGTGACCTCCTATAAACGAGTAGAGTGTTTGATTGGGTTGTTCATACAACGCTGCGGGTCACCGCCGGATGCTTGCGTCGGCGGTTACGTAAATTTGACGTCAGGAGTTTGGAATCAAAACAGTTTGGAATGATTTTACGTTATAGCGCCCCTGCTGTAACATGGCAGCAACCAGTCCGCCCTGGTCTGCGGGCTACGATGTGAATTCGCTCTTGCAACTTTCTCCCTGCCGTGACAGCAGGAAATAATTAGCCAAATTAGCCATCGGTTCGTCTCATGCAAACTGATACCACCACTATCCTATCACAGTAAACATTGGCTATAGTATAAAAACACACAACCGAACTTCATGTCCATACTACACTGTTGTTAGAGGTGCCCTGTGCTTTTCGGTGTTCACCTTCTTGGTACAGCTGCATCCATATATAGCAAGCTTGATGACAAACTTAAGCAGGATGGAAAGGAGTTTTACAGCGACTCTGTTAAAGGCTCAGTCTCTGGTGGTCGTGTCCGCGTGTAGAAAAAAACTCTCATTGGCCGTATGTTGTCTGTGCGAGTAAAGCGCGCGAGGGACGCGCGCTTTCACGGGGAGTGAACGCCCGGCGGAGAGCAAACGCGACTTCTTCCATCGCGCAAAAGGCCATGGGGGGACGGGAGAGAGGGAGGGAGGGGAGGCGACGTTTAGCTGCGGCAGCAAATGCGTATGTTGCGACCGGGCGCAAGGGGAACTGGCGACTCAATCACCCATGCGAAAGGAGGAAAGCGGGAAGACAGCGCGGGAGGCAGGCCGTGCGGATTTTGCTCTGCGAGCATTTAACTGCGTATGTGTACTTTGCGCGGCGACGGACGGTCGCGCGCACCGTATATTTAAAGCGATCTGCAACATGGCTCCTATACTTTTGTATGCGCTGTGCTTTCGCCGCTCAATTTCCGTTGAAGCGATAGACCGCATGAACATTCGCTCTCTGCTTGCTGGCGCGCTTGCTCACAAGTATGCTCTATTCATGTTTGCGTTTGCGCGCTGACACCATCCTTGTTAATTCAGTTAGTAAGCGAATGTGTCCAAGTTTACACGGCCGGTAAAACGACTATCCTTATTCCGTCTAGCTCGCTACTAATTTGCTTTCGCAATTGATGCTTCGCCTTTCGGGTGAAACTGCGTCTTTTTTGTTGCGCACTTTTAATATTTCCGTCTGTGAAGATTTAACATAAAAGGCTTGCGCTGCCGTTGTTTTGTTTCATGACATTTGTTTATGGGCTGTCATTCTAAAAATTCTGAGGAGCTGTATAAAAAATTAAATTATGGGGTTTTACGTGCCAAAACCACGATCTGATTATGAGGTATGCCGTAGTGGGGGATTCTGGAAATTTGGACCACCTGGGTTCTTTAACGTGCACCTAAATCTAAGTACACGGGTGTCTTCGCATGATCAGATCGAAATGCGGCCGCCGTGGCCGGGATTCGATCCCGCGATCCTCGTGCTCAGCTAGCAGTCCAACACCATAGCCACTGAGCAACCACGGTGGGTCTGAGGAGCTGTATAAACTTGGACATATAGCAGCAGCAGCAACGCGGACAACTGTTGTCGACGGCGGCGGCATTTTGCCCGCGTTCCCACCAAATGATCGCGGCGTTGGTGACGTGTTTATGAAGAACGTGCCAACCTTCGCCGTACTCCCTATGGTGCTGTACCGTACGTAGCGACCATAAGGCCATTGTACCTGTGGTCACTAAATAAACGAACACCACCGGATCATGTATATATATATATATATATATATATATATATATATATCATTATTTAATAGTTCAAATAACTAATTACACCATCACATCTTAATAGTCACAATTGGAAATAATTCCCACCATAGTACAGCTACGCTGGTCTTCCATCTCCAACCCAGTCGAAGGGCTAACAGTTCTTTTTAATGGCACATATGGCGTTCTAACTATTATTGTTTCTCCTTGTTCTATTTTTTCATATCAACGTTGGATTTAATTCGCTTTTCCTTATGTGTGTATCGTTAAACGAGCTTTATTTTGTTTACTCAGCCTCTTGAAGCAGTTTCAGTAGCAAAAATCTAGCGATTTTGATGTAAAAAAAAATATGGAAATGCTTATTTGACGGCGCACTTCATTTTTCTGGCTTGCCTCTAAACGACCACTTATATCGTCATGGCAAAATATTTCTTGAAAGAGGCCTATAGAGACCTGAGCAAACTAGATAAGTCTTAAGCTGAGGCATTAGTTTTGATGGATGTTGGCCAGGATATGTTTTAGCGACAAATAAAACAACAAGGAAAACAAAGGCAACGAAATAGAACGAAATTATGACATTAGAAAATATATTTACCGGCGTGGCGAGCAGACTGCAGAAAGGCTTGAAAAAAGATTCTGATGGCGGTATGTCTGGAGTAGCTGGATTGACGATGACGGCACGACCACAACGGCATCACGACGATCGTCTGACAATTTAGGCATGATTGTTATCGACGATCACTACATTACAAGGGCGCCATAATAACGTTTTATTGATGACAGTACGATTACAACACGATGACGACGAAAGTTTGACGTCGATGGAACGACGAAGGCGGTATGATGATAATGGCACGACGACTTTTTTGGATGGCGTTCGTGAAGTGATAAGAATGCTAAAACGGCAGTGTGACGACGACTGTGGGACGACGACTGCATGACGAGTGTCGGATGGCAAAGCTGTAATGACGGCGATGCAATGACGATGAAGGCATCGCGATCACGAGCTCACACTATACTGGCCCAAGCTACTCTTTCCGTCACACTCCCAGCATACGGCGCGTGGGTTGCGATCTCAACGCACTTGAGCTTTATGCGGAACATCGTGCCGACGCCGACGGCGATGACGAGGGCGATAGATCGCATGAGGTGTCCATTTAATTGCTATCGGAATAACATATTGCGCTGATTAGTTTTAATGCGTCAAACGGAAAAAAAGACAGCGGCTGCCCGTAGGTTATGTCATCACAATAAAAAGAGGGCATTTGTATTGTGCCGCTTGGTTTTAATGCGTCAGACAAAAAAAAAAAAAAGAAGAATCAGCGGCGGCCCGTAAGTTACGCCATCATATTAAAAAAAGCATTTGGCTGTTATCCGAGACTAGTAATATGATTGTCGCGCTGATAAACATTGCAACAGCATTAAAAACAGTACATGTTGAACAATTAATTTGGAGAGGAGCCTATGGTCACAGGATAAATTGCCTTTTCTGGCTTAAGCAGACGAGGCGTATCACTTTAATGCGGTTCTAAACATAAGTGCGGAAAATTGAGAGCTGCAGCCTGGGGAGGACGAAGCGAAAATGTTCTTTAATCACGGAAACCCCTTACTACGCAGACAAGTCAGTCTTCCTTGAAGTTTTTGTTCTGAGCGAAATATTAAAGTTGAAGAAAACCAATTTGCGGCCGACTTCTCTCACCGTACCTAAGCGTCCCGCTGTGCTGTTGCGCTTGAGACTAACGTAAGAAAGTCTTTTGAATTGTGCCTTATATTGGGCTAGTATGACCACTATAAGTTGGCCTGGTGCATTGCTGAGTTCAGTGGTAGCTCCCCTAAAGTCCATCGCCAGGTTTGGTCATTGCAAGGAGACAAGCCCACAGAGTAGGTTAAGTGATGACGGCCGTTTCTGCAGTGTACTACACCTGTTAAGTCTGGTAATTCACCCAAAAATTTTTACGAGAAGTTCTCGGGTTCTTGCCCACGGAAAAGACACTCAGCATGCCAGCTAAGTGAAGTCACTGGGTTGGTATTTCCCGTCATATTTAAGCATTACTGTTAAATACAGCACATAGCCAGGAGGAACGCTAACAGTTCCGGCATTTCCATAGAACACAGATCGCGCAGGATCACTTCTGGAAACGAGACGAGCAGCACCAACAGTCACAAAACAAAACAAAAATACATAAAAAAAATGGCGGCGTGATGTCGTGCGGGGGGATCGTGACAAGAAAGATGGCTCTCGGCTCGGGTTCTTTTATTCATTCGTTTAAATACCCGGAAGCGCTCTGTGGGCATTAAATAGAAATAAATAGGGCGGAGCAGGGCATCCTACGTAGCACCTTTTTATTTTTGCTGTATAATATAGATATTTCGAATAATAAAGAGTGTTGCAATATCTTATGAAGCACGGATGGTACTAACGTGTTTTATTTTTTTTAGACAGACAGACACAAATACATACATGAAGCTGACACTTGGTTACGTCATATAAACTTATTGCTGAAGGCCAATTCAAGTTAAACATGATTGGTCAGAAGCTAAAGCACGTAGCAATATAACGTATGGAGATCGAAAATTGTCAGTACAAGTTTAGTAACTTAATATTAGAAGTCGTAAATTCCCGATTTTCATGAAATAACATTAAGTACCATGAAGAAATTGTTAACCTAAGGCTGACACAAGTGGTAATTATATGGATACAACATTTCATACATGTTCTTTCGTTACTGAATTATTAAAGCGCCAAACAGACGACACAAGAGACACGGACGTCTGTTTGTGTCGTCTGTTTGGCACTTTAATAATTCAGTAACATGCACCAACTAGCCCAACAAAATGTTCTGCTTGAATGTTCTTTCGTGCTTCAACCCCTTTGAAAACTGTATAAGGCAAGCTGTTTTTCCATTAGATGTGTACTAAACTGTGCAGAAACAAGCATATTAGGTTTAGTTTCCCGCATCCTGTTTTTGGCCTTTCGGTCGTTTTGTAGTACTGCTCCTTTTGTATGGGCCACACGTCCCAGTCAGGCAAATGTTTGCCTTAAGCCATGTCCACTAAGACAATTTCTAGCATTTTCCTAAATAATTGAATAAACGAAGAACGTTGAAACTGGTACAGCTAAATTACAAAAATACAAAAGGACACCAAATGATACATAAAAAATAAACGTGCATTGCAAGTAGTATACAACTTAGTAAAAAAAAAATACAAGAGATATTTCTGAACGAGCAAGACAGGAATATGCCTTGCGGGTGCAGGTGAAGCCCACCTTTTATAGAGTGCCTTATGCTGAAGGAAGTGAAGTTCCCCTCCTCGAACAATTACGATATTACGCTGCTTCGTTTTCGGCTACTATTAAACCCTCTTAAAAAATGGTACAACGCTCTCTTTATGGCTTTTTTCACCTTCTGGTGCATAAACAAAGTTTTCAACGGGGTCTAGTAAGGGGCACTTTAAGCGCTCGTTTTGCATAGCAATCTCCGCCACACTTTCGAAAACTTATTTTTGTACTGGCACCACGAAATAACCCTGCAGCTTAAACTACTCAGGTTCGTTCCGCCTTTCTGATGGAACGCCGGCGTACTCGTTTATTGTTACAATAATTTTATTTGCCATATAATTATATATTCCTTGCTGGGATCTTCTGGGTACAACACGTTCCCTGAAAGGACTGGATAAGTGCCAAAGGCGCCGTTAGTAAAGCTGATAGGAAGAGCACCCGTTCTGCAGAAGATGACCACTTTAAGCGCGCTTAACCATATCCCAACCAGGGCTACATAAAGCTAGCAGAAGCATATATTGCTGCTATTTGCGGATAAGCGCTTTTCGCAAAACGCGCCGCTGGCGCTCTTCTTGCGACTCATCCGTGGAGAGCCTCTCGAGAGCAGGAACCTGTCGACTGCAGTTTGCCGATCCGGTTGAAAGCGCCATCCTAACTTTTCGAGGATCTCGAGACTAACGAAGCTCCCTATGAAAAGTGCGCGTAACGAGCCCTCTAAACTTTCAGTGACGCAGAAAGGAAACGGGAGAGGCAAAAGAGCACGGAAAGAATGTTCTGCCCTTAGACGCCCAAAATTACATTCGTTAGTATCAAAATTATCAAGAGAAACAGGTTTTTCGTCGCTCCAAACGTTTTTTGTAGATATTTTGATTAGCCAGGCTTCAATATGGTGCAGTGAATCTTATTTTACAGCATACTCCAGTAAAGAGTATTTTAGGAGCATCTACGTAACTTCCACCAATCTGTCTTGCATTTCATGGCAATACTATATAAAAAATTGGATGGAAGTCTTCCTTCCGGGTGCGGTTGCATCGTCATCATTATCAAAATAACAATTTTTGTCCATTCAAGACGAAGGCCGCTCCAGTTCATTTCAAATCTTGCGTAGGCCGACTTCGGGCCTGTTGCAGGAATTTTCCTAAGTACATCCACGACCTAAACATCTGCCGTCTGCGACCATGGTTTCCTAGCCTTCACTATGCTATTCTAATAAACCACCAATTTCCACTTCTCCCCGTTGTATGATCTGCGCAACTTAACTTTTTGCTTTGTTGCTCTTTATCAGGTAGAAAAGGTACGTTTGTAAACTCTCCATTGCTTACCGGCATTTTGCGGTCTGATAAATTTACGGGTGTCATTTTCACCCGACGAAGACACTGAGTGGTGGCTATTAAAAATGCATTTCAGGGGTAACTGAAAATGATACCGCAGAATACCACAATCATCCCGGTGCTTCGCCATTTTGATGAGCGGGCACCCACTATACTCCACACTGACGCAAGTGCGCAAGGCAACGGAGCAGTGCTCCTGCAACGGGGTCCCGCGTCTAAAGAGCAGGTTGTGGCGTATGCTAGCCGGACCCTCTCGCCATCTGAACGGAACTACACGATCACAGAGCAGGAATGCCTGGCTATTGTTTGGTCCATTCAGAAGTTTCGCCCGTATCTCTATGGTCGCCACTTCACCATCGTAACCGACCATCATGCTCTGTGTTGGCTGTCATCTATGAAGAACATGTCAGGACGCCTGGGACACTGGATACTGCGCTTACAAGAATATGATTTCACGATAACGTACCGGTCTGGCAAATGTCATCATGATGCAGACGCACTGTCTCGATGCCCGCTTTCGCCTTCTATCGATCGTGCGCACTCCCCGTCTCTACCACGTCACTCTGACGCTACGCCTGCCGCCCACCAGTTCTCGCTAATGTCACTGGATCAAGCTCAGCTTTCTTCACGCTCCGATTTAGCTTCCCTTCAGCACGCAGACTCCTACTGTCGAACTCTCATTGATCGCCTTCGCGGCCTAACTAAACCACCCAACAGCCGCTTGCGACACCAGCTTCAGCAATTTCACCTTCAAGATGGGGTGCTTCATCGTTATATTTATCATCCTACGGGTAACAAGTGGGTCCCAGTCATACCTCACTGCCTTCGTCTTCGAGTTTTAGAAGCATTTCATGATGACGTTGCCGCCGGCCACTTAGGCTTCCTCAAGACCTACGACCGCATCAAGACCCGCTGCTTCTGGCCTGGATTGTCCACAACGGTAGCCAAAAACGTTGCCTCATGTGCGTTGTGTCAGCACCGCAAACGCTCCACATCCCCGCCTGCCGGTTTTCTTCAGCCTCTGCCATGTCCGACCGAACCTTTCGAGTGCGTTGGAATTGACTTATACGGTCCCTTGCCGTTGAGGCCCTCCGGTCACCGCTGGATCGTCACAGCGGTAGACCACTTAACAAGATACGCCGAGACTGCGCCTCTTCGATCTGGTGCTGCTTCTGAGGTTGCTGACTTTTTCCTGCAATCCATAGTCTTGCGCCATGGTGCTCCTCGCGTTCTTTTGTCCGATCATGGCAAAGCCTTCACGTCCCACGTCCTCGAAGAAGTCTTGAGGCAGACTAATACGAAGCATAAAACCACTTCTACATATCACCCGCAAACCAACGGCCTTACTGAACGCTTCCACCGAACGCTCTCTGACATGATTTCTATGTACTTACGTCCTGACCACACAAACTGGGACAACATCCTTCCCTGTGTTACATTCACTTATAATACTGCGACACAACGAACTACCGGTTACAGCCCTTTCTTCCTGGTGTATGGACGATCTGCCTCCTCCGTCTTCGACTCCGAACTCTTTTTCTCTCCTGCTTCGCCTAACACCTCCCTCCCAGAAGAGTTTGCAGCTCGACTCGCGCATTGCCGTGAAATTGCTCGTCGCAACACCGCCGCTACCCAAGAAGAAAGAAAACGTCGCTGCGACAGTAAACGCCGCGACATCGCCTTCCATCCTGGAGACCAAGTCCTCCTATGGACGCCGGTTCGAACCCCTGGACTTTGCGAGAAATTCCTTCACCGGTACATTGGGCCCTACACAGTCCTACAACAAACTTCCGCAGTGAACTATCTAGTCACTCCGCTTCACTCCGTCGAGGACCGCCGTCGTCGTAGTGCAGAAATTGTTGACGTCTCCCGCATGAAGCACTTTATTCCCCGTTCAGCCGATCTTTAGATTGCGGCCAGGTTGGCCGCTTCCACGAGGGGGGGGGGGGGGGGGGGGAAATTAGTGTAAGCACATTTCACGTACTTCATCGTTCTCATTTGTATATAGCCATCATCATCCCTGTTTCTCTTCTTCTTCGTGTTTGAGCCTCGGCCGTGCCGGTGGAATAAACGGGTCTGCCAGTGCTGCCTGTCCTGGTCGTCTTCCGTCTTTCACTATAATGAGTTTTCTAGAACAATGCATCGTTGTCTGCTTTTATGCCGTCGCTTCTCCTTTGTCCACAGAACATTCATCAAATTTTCGTGGGGACTGCTGTTTCAGATTTTTTTTGCCATTGCATTATTTTTCTTCACATAAACATGATTACACAGATATTTGGACCGATAGCCAGGGAAGGCTAGTTTCTGGTCCGGTGTCGAAATATAACAGACAGGTCAGGTGCAGAATTCAACAGCAAAGTATTCCGGAACACGTCATGATTCATAACAGACAAAAAACATTAAGAAATATTCCTAATTATTTGATACAAGTAAGCTAGAGATTCTGGTTATCAAGAAAAAAGAATTTGCTACACTGCTTGAAATTACGTGTGATTTTAACCTCTAGGAGCAAAATATTTCAGATATTTGTGCCACTGAATTCAATTACCCTTTCGCCGTATAAATTATAACGCTTTGGTAAATTTAGGTTACCTTTCAAAGCATGCATATTACTGCGAGTTGGAAAAGAAATATGTTTCGAGGCATAGAAAATTTTGTGCACAAAATATTATTAACTGAAACTGACATCTTATGCTTACATTGTGCACTTACCGATAACATGGTTGGAAAATATCAATAAACGTGTGGGGACAAGCAACCACGTAGACCGGTAAAGTCGCGGGCTCTCGCGGGAACGGAAAAACCGATACTCGTTCCCTTAGCGAAGCATTTTTAATCTCGTTCGGAACGCTAACCCGTGCCGGTGCGTGACACCTGCTCGTGCCTCGTGTAGACACCAGCGCCTACATAATTCTCACGTGACGCCGATACTGCTGCCGATACAGAGGGCTCCCCCCCTAGAGGGGAGCAAAGTTCGACGAACGATGAAAAGTCCACGCGATGCGTGAAACGTCCACGTGTCTCGGCGTTGGTCTTGGGTGTCACGGACGGGGGTGCCCTCGATGGATGCAGCAGGTTTCATCGCACATTGGTAAGGCCGATGGCGCAGATGCTTCAATGTAGGCCGGTTTGAGACGTTCCAGGGCAATTGTGTCTGATCGGCCGTTCACGTTGACGACAAAAGTCGCCGGACGACGCTCGAGAACACAATATGGCCCGCAGTTGTGAGGTTGCAAAGGCTTCCGCACGGCACAGTTACGAACGAAAACGTGGGTAGCAGAGGTGAGTGCGGGAGAAACGTGCGGAGACCTTGCTTCTTGTGAACTTGTAGGCACAGGGCGTATCTGACTAAAGAAATCTTGCAGTTCGGCTACGTAGTCGGCAGGTGATGGCATAGGTGTTTTGCTGGTGCGACAAAGAAATCGCATGGAAGGCTTAGGTGAGTGCCGTAGACGAGCTCAGCACAGGAGCCACTTAGGTCGCAATTGAGTGCGGCTCTGATGCCAAGCAAGACGGGAGGCAAATGTAGAACCTACTTCTCGGGTGATTCATGCGCCATAAGGGAAGCCTTGAGATGCCGGTGAAAACGTTCAACCAGTCCATTGGACTGCGGGTGGTAAGCTGTCGTGCGAAAACGTGTCCTTCCGGGTAGTTTGAATAGCTCGTTCAAGAGTGCTGAGACAAACTGCTGACCGCGATCGGTGACTATTGTGGATGGGCAGCCGAACCTTGCTATCCATGTAGACACGAAAGCTGCTGCAACAGTGGGCTCTGGGATGCCAGATATAGGTGTAGCTTCGGGCCACCGTGTGTAGCGGTCGATGAATGTCAATATGTAGCAGTAACCGTTCGAAAGCGCGAGAGGGCGGACGAGGTCCACGTGTACGGTGTCAAAACGAGCATCCGGTGGAAGAAAAGACTTCGGAGGCGGAACAGGCTGACGCTGGATCTTGGAGCGTTGACACGACAAACAGCAGCGAACCCAATCGCGAACTTGCTCGTTTAGCCGAGGTCAAACGAAACGACTGAAAAGGAACTTCTGTGTCGCGCGTATGCCAGGTTGCGACAGGTTGTGCATGGTTTCGAATAAACGTCTGTGAAGGGATGCCGGAATATATGGTCTAGGTGTGTCGGTAGAAGTGTCGCAGACGACGGACGTACCCTCTCGAGTCACAACGACGTCCTCCAATTTCAGGGACGTTGACGAATTCCGGAGTTTGGTGTCGTCACGCTGTTGATTGGCGAGTAAGTCTACATCGATGATGAAAGGCTCCGACGTCTACGTGGAAACGGCATTTACGCGACTGAGAACGTCGGCTGGCACGTTGTCGGTGCTCTTCATGTGGCGGAACGTTGTTGTAAACTCGGAGCCAGTAAACGGCGAGTAATTCACGGCCGAAAACGCTGTAGCGGGACTGCGCAGACTACTTGTTTCTTGGAGAAAAAGGCGAATGAATGCCACGCATCGTCAATAAAATGCTGCAGAACGTCACCAACGGCAGTGTTTGAAGCGTCGGTCATGATGGCAGTGGGCGCGCCTGGCTTTGGGCGTCTAAGCAGCGTGGCGTCGGCGAGGGCAGACTTAACTCTTGTGAAAGCGTCGGTGGACTCTTCATTCCACTGAAGCCCTTGTTTACGTTTGTTTACCAGCAGAGCCTCTAGCGGAGCCATAAGACGTGCGCAATTGGGGATAAATCGGCGGTAGAAATTGACGAATCCGAGAAATTGGCGAAGCTTGGTGAGTGTGGCCGGTCGGGGAAGGTCTTCGATGACGCGAATCTTCGACAGTAGTGGTCGAATGCCGTTAGCGCCGACGATATGACAGAGGAATTCGAGTTCGGTTTGACCGAATTCGCTCTTGGCGGCGTTGCTTACAATTCCGTTACTGGCAAGGCGTGAAAACAACAACCGCAAGTGGTGAAGATGTTCTTCTGCGGAAGAGCTTGCGAAGAGAAGGTCGTCAATGTGTCCAAAAAGAAAGGCAGGCCTCGGGGGACGGAATCAATGAAACGCTGAAAGGATTGTCCCGCTTTCCATAAGCCGATAAATTCAAAAAGACCGAAGGTTATGGTGATGGCGGTCTTGGGAATGTCTTTTTCAGCGACCGGTAGTTAATGATAGGCGCGTACGAGATCGATCTTAGAAAAGATCGTCGCACCGTGCCACGCTACCATGAAGTCCTGAATATTCAGGAGAAGGTAGCGATCAGGCACTGCAACGTTGTTTAGTGCCCGGTAATCGCCGCATGGGCGCCAGTCTCCAGTCTTTTTAGGCACCATGTGAAGTGGTGAGGCCCAATTACTGGAGGAAGGGCGGATGATGCCAAGTTGCTGCATGTGTTAGAACTCCGCGCGAGCGATCTTGAGTTTCTCCGGGGACAAACGCCGGGGTCGGAAATAGACTGGTGGGCCGGAGGTGACGATGTGATGGCACACGTCATGTTGCACCGGTTGTGTCCAGTCCGGCAGGCGCGTCAAAGTGGGAAACTCGCTTAGGAGCGCGGCGAAAGGTTCGTCCAACATGGCAGAAATAGGCGCGATCGGCGATGTGCCTGATAATGGGGCGCCGGAAACGGATAGCCGTGTCACGGAGTCGATGAGATGGCGTCTTTGAAAGTGGAAAAGGAGTCCATAGTTGTGCAAGAAGTCTGCTCCAATGACTGCACGACGGACGACTGCAACCAGGAAAATCCAGCGGAAGGCTCGTCGAAGGCCAAGGTTTAGCATGACGGAGCGTGACGGGAAAACTGGAATCCTGGTGCCGTGGACGGTTTGCAAAAACGACCCAGGTGTGCTTATTGGTAGCAGTGGTGGGCGGGGAGAATGCTGACGTCAGCTCCTGTGTCGAGTAATAACCGTTGTCCCGTAACTCTGTCCGTCACGTAGAAAAGGTGATTTGTGTGTCGGGCCGGATCACTCGTCGCCGTTAGAGGTCGACCGGCCTGTTTCCCTGCCAAGCGCAGGGACACCGACAGTGACGACCTTCGTTTCCAAAACGGTGGTGGTAGTACCAAACGCTAGACGTTGTAGTTGATGTTTCATTGCGGTTTCCCCTGCGTCTTAATTTGCTGGAACTACGGCTGCGTGGGCGACGAGTTCACGTGTGGCGATGTTCTGCTGCACAGATGAATAGTAGTAGTAGAGGCTGGGGAAAAGAGAAAATATGCATGTTTCTGCAGCCTTCATAGGGAGCACGGCTCAGCATCTGAGGGGTGGAGAAAGGGGGATAGAAAGTAGGAAAAGTGGAAGAAGGGGAGGGAGAGGGTAGACGACATCGTCTCGGGCAGGGTGCCCTTACAGTCGGTCAGCCAGCATCGAATTGGCAAGGTAGCAACGTACGACCTTGAATACCCTGCTGGAAGTGCCGGCTGGGAAGACCAGGTCCATGCTGGAGGCTGAAGGCAGGCCCACGTGGCGTAGTTGAGCCACCATGGTGGCTGGCTGGGTGTTGGTTGAGTGCGGCGCCGAAACATAGGAGGTGCTCCAGTGTTTCATCTGCTCCACACTGTGTGCAGGCTGGTGAGTCAGTTCTACCCAGGCGGAAGCTCCGGGCGGCTGTCCAGCAGCAGCCAATCCTTAGGCGTAGCAGGAGGGATCTCTTCCTCCATGTCAGTCTACGGTCCGGCAAACATGTCGGCGAACTCCGCCTCGCCACGCGTGCGTCGGGGTGACATCTCAGCAGCAGTGGCTACAATGTGCTCCTGGAGTAGTCTGAGGCAATGACTGCCGGGCTCATCGACGTGTCCATGCCGTATGCCTCCTTTGCCAAGGCATCTGCCCCTTCATTGCCTGGGATTCCCACGTGTGCAGGGATCAAGTGCAACAAGATATTGTTGCCACTGGCGCGGAGGGCGTGAAGCTTGGTTACCGAGAGGGCTGCACTAAGGCCAGCACTCTCCGGGAGACACACGGCCTGGAGAGCTGCACTTGAGTCGCTGCCCACCGCCACACATACTCCAGGAGGGCCTGCTGCCAACAGGTCTGCGGCCAGGTGAAGGCCCGCCATCTCAGCAGCGGTGGAGCTGACCGAGAAGAAGAGTCAGAAAGTCGATGCCCTGCCGAGCGCGGGGGCCACACAGGCTGCAGTGGCTGAGCCGGTGTCGGTGAGGGCGGAGCCGTCCGTGAAGACGAGCAGTCTCCCTGCCAGCTCTTCCTTCAGCTTAGAGGTGGCCACCTGCAGGATTGTGCAGCTGGAAGGACGGCGCTTGGTGTGTCCCTCCAGCGAGGTGCAGATGACCAAGGGGCCTCTCGTGTGGTGGTGGGAGTCGCACCACTGGAGGTACCTGGCCGACCACTGTCTGGTAGGTCTCGACCAGGCTCCCCATTCTGGAAGAGGGTCGGCTCACCAAGCGGTTAAGCAGGGGTTCACCGTCAGGGGAGTGGGCCAGCCTGTCATTGTGCAGCAAGCCACGCTGCTGGAGCAGGAGAGACAAAGGCCACGCTCCCACCTCTGCAAGCGTTGCCGCTATCTGTGAGGGCCGCAGCAGCCCCAGCACGCTCCTGATGAGGCCCTGGTGGAGTTGTTCCAGATGTCTCAGCCGGGTTTTCAGAGGGTGATCAGTGGCAGGGCATAGAGCAGCCTGGAGGTGGCGGCTGCTGAAAGCAGTCGCAGCGCTCAGGATGGCGACCATCCCCGCCCCCTCAGGAAAATGCCTCTCACCGCTCTCTGGACCCTCTGTACTTGCGCCACCACAGATGATGCGTTCCAGGCGCTGACACAAGGAGTCGAGAGGAGATTGCACTGCTGAAGAGCAGGGAAAGGTTTGCAGGGCTGTTATATTGTCACCCGGAGACGGTGTCGTGGCTGCGATGGTTGGGGTGGCTACTTCCATGACTTTATCGGCCAAAGCAGCAAGTCCGGTACGATTCATGGTAGAGGCTGTTGCCAGGACCATCTGTGCGTTAGCCGGGAGTCATTGCAAAAACAATTTGCGCAACAGCGTGTCGTCGATGGATCTCGCGTTGTTTCCGAGCAGCTACCTCATTCGGCGAAGAAGTTGACTAGGGCGTCGGTGACCGAGTTATTCAGCGGACAGAAGCTGCTGGGTGCGAGACCGCTGTGAAGCTGCTGTGCGCTGTAACAGGGCTGCCTTGAGATTGTCATAGGCGGCTGTAGACAATGGGGCGTTCAACAAATCCGCTACTTCGTCAGTGGCGGGCAAGAGTGCTGCAACGGCGTAATGAAACTTTGAGGCTTGAGAGCGGATACCAGGGACTTGAAACTGCGATTCGGCCTGAAGAAACCACGCCGAGGGATGCTGGTCCCAGTAGTGTGGGAGGCGGACGGCGATAGCCGAACAGGGGCGGTATTCTGTAAGAGTCTACCTAGTGGACTGTCCATTTCGCCATTTCGGTGACCGTTGATTCGCTGCTGCTTCACGTGCAGGAAGGTGCCAGCCAGTCTCCTTCCTGCACGTCAAGCCGCAGCGAATCAACGATCGCTGAAATGGACAGTCCACTAGGCAGACTCTTACAGAATACCACCCCTGGACAGCTCACCGCGTCCGTCGGAAGGGTTCTGGCCTTGAGCTCTCGTAGCGTTTGCCTAGTCCATGGTCGTCTCTACCACAGGAGCGTATGGCAGTATCACGTCCGAGGTGACCAAACTGTGGCGACGAGCGACCACGTAGACTGGTAAAGTCGCGGGCTCTCGTGGGAGAGGAAAAACCGACACTCGATCTCTTAGCGTAGCATTTTTAATCTCTTTCGTAACGCTAGCCCGTGCTGCAGGTGCATTCCAGCTGCTGGTGCCTCGTGTAGACGCGAGCGGCTACGCATAATTCTCATGCGACGCCGATTCTCGCCGACGCCGAATACATAAATAAAATACATTTATTTATGTATTTAAAAATACCTACAGGGCCAAATGGCATTGAGTAAGGGGGGGGCGGATTACTTATTATAATGAAAGCACAAGCGAACTAGTAAGGAACAGGATTGAAATACAAGTGAACATCAAAACGCAACGCAAAAGAGTAAACTGCAGAATACAAAACAAGTTTTCAACGCAAGTGAACCAAAAAGAAAAATCAAGCACAACAAAATACGCTTTCCAAATAATCCATAAAAGAGCCTTTGAGTGCAAGGGAAAAAAACGCAAAATAAACAAAACAAGAACTTAAACGACGAGACCATGTTACAGCACTATTTAAAAGATATATATATGTACCTCAAGCTTGTGGCGAAATGTATTCACGTTATTACAGAGGCACAATCGGGAAGATCATTCAATTTGCGGATGGCTTGTGGAAGTGCGGAGGTGTTAAAAGCATTCGGGTTGCCAAATATGCGCGTAAGCTGAGGTGATTATGTAGCCTGCGTGGCGTGAAAAGGGGTCGTTCAAGGTGTAACGAGGCTATTTTATTGCTGTTGCTGTACTTGTGAAACAGGCATAGGAGAGGCCTAGTGGTAGAGCACCCGCCTCCGCTGTCGGAGGTTGTGGGTTCGATTCCCACCTCCGCCGGGCACCCACTGGTTCAAATGGGTACAAGAATACCTCGGGCTGGCGTTCGGCTTCCTTCAGGGTGATACGCTTGGGGAAGGAGCCCGCGTCCTGAATTCCCGTCGAAACCCTCGTGAGCACAGAAAAAAAAGTGATGTTTCGGCCGCTCCCATAGCGGTAATTTCCCGTGCGGCGCCCCAAGCGCCTATTGAGGTGGGGACGCCTTCGGGTTGAGGACAAGCACCTCTTCACAAGTGCGAGGTCCCTAAATGGCCGAGAACCAGGCCGGGAGCGCGCTTATGCCCGGCGGCAACAGTTGCCTCCAACAACCGCGGCGAATGCTCGTCAACGAGGCCGCCTGTGGTTAAACAAGAGGCGCCCAGAAACAAATCCTCAAATCTCTATCGGGCCCTCTTTCGAGATGTGAACCCCTATGAGAGCCGAGCACCAGGCCAGGGAACATCTCTATCCATTAGAAAAACCGGTGCATTCCCGGCGGCACCGGGATTTGAACTCGGTATCTACCGCATACGGGGCGGATGCTCTACCATTGGGCCACCGCTGCGGTTACTGGCCCGCAGGTAAACACATCTCAAAACAGGGCCCAATAGAGATTTCAGGACTTGTCTCTGGGCATCTCTTGTCTAACCACAGACAGCTTTGTTGACGAGCATCCGCCACGGCTGTGGGAGGCAAGTGCTGCCGCCGGGTACAAGCGCGCTCCCTACCTGGTGCTCGGCCATTATGGGACATCAACGCTTGGTAAGAGGTGTTTGGCCTCAACCTGAAGGTGTCCCAACCTGAATAGCTGCTTGGGGCGCCACATTGGAAATGACTCCCATAGGAGCGCCCTAAACATCACGTTTTTTTTTTCTGTGCTCACGAGGGTTTCAACGGGAAATCAAGGCGCAGGCTCCTTTCGCAAGCGTATTACCCCTGAAGGTGGCCGAACGCCAGGCCGGGGTATGTTTGTACCCATTTGAGCTAGTGGGTGCCCGGCGGTGGTGGGAACCGAACCGACAACCTCCCGCAGCGGAGGCGGGCGCTCTACCACTAGGCCACGGCTATCACGGCTGTACGTAGAAGTAATTATTTTCAGAGCCCTTTTCTGTAGTTTTTGTAAAGGTTGTAACTACGTCATGTACGTCACGCCTCATTATTTTGAACAATAACTAATATGGCTATCTCTCGTCTAGAATCTCTCGTCCGGCAAATTTCACAGTGGCGCCACCCGTGAGCCTATTGTTTGAGCTCTCTACAAGTTTACTCGTGCCAGCACATGGTTGCGCTGGCAGGGAAGCTCACTGTGCTGTATTTTCTTGCACATTCGAATTTTTTTGCCCACTTTGCCTGCGAATGATTTTTAGACGTTTCTTGCAGTGTGATGATCGGAGGTGAGTAAATGCCCTAATTTTTTATTTTCCTCTCTCAGCATCCCATGGTGAGCAGGGCCAAGCTATCGGCTAAGGCACGCGGAATCCTGGATTAGGGACGCTGGTTACGTTGGACGATTTCACCGTCTGCTCATTTCTGTACATAAAGTTTATTCCTCCATCCTCTCTCACCCTGACGCCGCAAGTACCGTCCTCAGATCACCCTCAGGTATATTCGATTGCCCTCCCTCGCCCCCCCCCCCCGTCCCCACCTATAAAGGAGTATCCGCCCTTCCTCACAATCACCATCAGCACAAAAATCTCTACTCGCCCTCCTTCACCCTCACGCTTTCACCTTCTCTTCCGTTTTCGGCAATTGCAAACATACCATTTGATCCACCCGCGAACTTGGTTTACAACTGTAATTGTCTACTGCTATTGCTTCGTCAAAGCGTGCCACATTACTTTGCTTTTAAGCGCTTCACCATAGGTCGGCAAAATAAACGGAGCTTACTTACGCACTCACAACTTATAGGTTTTACGCATGGAATGCTTGAGCTCCCGTTGTCGGCGACCTTCAAGTGACCTTGCACAAAAAGCCAAAGCCGTTATCCGGGCATACAAAACGATAATTCCTGGCATCGTTGCCAGAACAAAACGAGATGATCCGTGTAACCAGTCAAAAGTTAAGAAACTGCGGTCTCTGGCACCCAACCCTTTGTACAGGACCGCATTACATACGCTAGTTACTGCCCAAACAAGTTACAAAAATATTGCTTATAAAGTTATTCCTAATTTTTCTTCACAATATCGCTGAAGCTATATCTTCTAGTACGCTGAAGTTTTGCCATTTGCAATAGTGACATTCAAATGCAAATACAGAGCACCATACACTTGATTGTCACCCTTTGGCACTGAGACAGGGCTGCCTGTGCTATTTTGAACGCCAGTGGTCCGTGAGCGCCAATGGTCCACGTCGCCTCTACAGATGGCGCCACACTACGTGGCGCCTCCTTCAGGCGCCTTCTTCTAGCGGGGCAGTGTCCATGGCGTCTTTCGTTGCCTGTTCCGCCTTCAGCCAGTTTTCTTCTTCTAGCTGGGCAGCGTCCATATGAACCAGTGCACAGTGTGGCGTGCTGTGGTGTGGTACGGTGTGGTACGGTGTGGTGTGGTGGTGTGTGCCGTCACCAACATGCACTACACCCATTTTAAGATTGCGGCTAGTATCATCTCGCCCAATCTGCTTTGCCGGTAGCCATTTGATGCTTTATACATCTACTCTCGATTACGGGACAGCCAGCAATTCTTGCTTAGAGCTATCTTGGACTCAAACTCACCGAAATTCTTTCAGCGGGGTTCACTTCAACAAATCTCCCGAACTCAGACTTTCTCTTGAATTGAACATATCAATGACAAAAATACCTTCATGCAAGACTGCGTTGGCAGTCGACGCTACAGAGTGATATCAAGATATCTAGACATCTAGATACTACAGAGCCTGCAGTATCTGAAAGTCCAAGGAGCAGGGTTGGCGCTACAGCGCAACGCGGCACCCGACGGAATGACGAATTAAATTGGGCGGCCCGCCGGCGTTAGGCCAACGCCGCAGACAGCAAGGAGATATTGCAAGCTGCTCGCGCGGCCGAACCAGCGGTGACCTCGGAGACGTGACGAAGGGCGGAGGGGGGCGGCGACATTGACGACACAGACTCTCTTTTGCGGCCAGTTTGGGTTTCAAGAAGCCTTCCAAGGGGAACTAATTGTTTACGTAGCTCCCACATGAACTCCGCTATTCAAAATGTGATCGTTGCGATAGGTAGTGTCGAGGACGGGCCCCCAAGTACCAATTTGCTGTGGCCACCTATTGTTGATAATTAGAAAGTTATTTACCGTAACTTCGCTAATTACGCATGTAAGTGCGGAAATTTCTCTGTATCTAGAGGCCGCCAATCTGCACACTGGCATGGTAAAGATAACGTGACCAAGATTTATGCTTTTCTGATTTAAAAAATTTGGTGCATCTAAAAAAAAACACCCTGTATATTGAATGTAGGGGGATTACAAACTAACAATTTAGAAAAGAGTATCCACGAGATTCGTTAATATACAAATTTCCTTATTTTTTGTTCATCACGATGAACAAACAAATACGTACCCTTCACCCACCCGCCTTCACCTGATATTCCCTGAAGTTTACAGTATACCCCAACTGCCGGTGCTGTGGCACTCACCAGGCTACGCTTCCCCACATGCTGTGGGAGTGCCCAGCCCAGTACACATACATTAGCACTACGACCCTCTCGTCGAGTTTGCGTGAGGCTCTGCGGAGCTCCGTCCTCGACGACCAAACCTGGGCGACTCAGCACGCCCGTGAGGTGGCGGCGAGGCAAGCCCTCGACGTCCCCTCATGGGAGGCTTAGGCCCGGCCATTATAAACTGCTGGTTCTACAATAAAGTTTATTCCTCCTCCTGCTCATGCCGGTCTACTCCTGAAGGCTCATTGCACAGATTGCCTCTGGAGGTAATGCTGTCGAGTGGCATCATAGGATGCTTGTTGCCAAGGCTAGCTGCTCGGCATCAGGCTCCCTACTGCTGTTTGCATTTTCGGTGCTTCAAGGCATCAAGTGTGCGCGCGAAAGCTACATCGGCGTCTTTCAATCGACCTACGATTGACGAGAGCAATGCTGCAAATCTGCCTCACCTTGTTCTTCTAGAAGGTTGCGCTGGAAACTGAGCAATATGAGTGGACCGGTCCATCCACAGAGGCAACTGAAGTGCAACTCATCATAGGCAATGCCACAAGCGTTAACAGCACGACAGGCGAATGAGCAGTGCCATGAGGTCAAGCCAGTTGAACGGCAGCCACCACTGCTTCCGCACGAAGACTCGAGCGCTCAAACAAAACAGGGAAGAGTTCGCACTAACGCTGAACTGGAATGGTAAGTGTGCTTGTGAAAAATGCTAAACTGGAGAAACTCTGAGAGCGTCCAACTTCCTCGCTTCTCGCAACAACGCAGCCCATAGCGTGCCTTGTTTGATCTTGGCCGCAAGAGAGGCAGAGAAAGCTTACAGGGCATGCACTATACTCGCAAGTGCCCGGATGTTTCGCGCTTTGCAGCGATCCTTCCCCCATTTCTTTTTCAAGCTTGTTCAATTACCAGCAGAGGAAATACAAGGAAAGCGGCGGTGGAAGGGAGGTGGCTCCGGTAGTTGGGACGCAGCGGCGCCAACTTTCGCTACCGGTGCTCCGTAAAAGACGCGGGTAAAAGTGGAAGTGTGCTTTCGTGCAGAGGAGGGGGACATCGCAGTTGCGGCGCTGAGCCGCGCATTTCGGTGCTTGATATTTTTGTCATCTTTCTTTTTCTTTTTTTATGCACTCGGGTGATGTATCCAGTATCATATTGCTATCCCCACCGCCAACTTTACTATGTTTTGCTTTGTCTTTAGGCCCGCCATTTATTGCCAACTTATTACCGACACGTTTTATCTTCATTTTAATGCTTCCTTTAATTAATGTCAACAAACACTATCAATGCCCGAAAGTGCTCAAACTCAAATTTTTGTCGTTTTTGATTAGAACAAGAAACAATTTCAGGATGTTTACTACGGATAAAGGAGTGCGCTGACCAGGGCTACCCAATAAAAAACGGCGAAAACTTGCCGAGGCCGCGCAAAGCTCATGACACAGCGAAACTGGCCGCATGATATCGAGCGGCTAGCCTGAAACACGTTCAGCGTTGGCAGCAACAGCGTTCTTGGCACTGTGCCAAGCTTGGTTAGACTGTCTCCGTTTGAGGCATGCCAGTAACGCTGTTGCTTGCCGACGCCGAACGCGTTGGCGTCATTTCGCCTGACTAGCGCTGGACGCGTCCGCGCCTACGAGCGACAGCGTGTGCCAAGAACGATGTTGCTTGCCCACGCCGAACGCGTTGGAGACTAGCCGCTCGATATCAATCGGCCAGCTTCGCTGTGTGTTGAGCTTTGCGTGGCCTAGTGCAAGCTTTCGCCTTTTTGTTCTCCTAAAGCACCTTGACGTTAGAAAGTAGCGACGCTCTCCCCCACGCGCGCGCTTTCCTCCTCAATTCTCCTCGGATTTCTCCTCCTCACCGGGCCGGCGCGGCGCTGAACCCTCCAGTGGCTCGCTGCAGCCGCATTAGAATCAATGCGCGCGCTTGTTTATTCGGCCCTTTGAAGCGTTGTATGGGAATTTATCCCTTGTGAAACTGTCCTGACGAAAGTACGTTTCCGATAGAACGTCGTGCCATTTTTTTAGGACGCTTCGATAAATACAAGCGGAAGTGCTCCGAAAAAATGAGTACCAAGCAGTGGCTGAGCTGTTTACCTCTACGTCGCCACTTGGGTTGTCCGTAACGCGGAGGTGTATTGGGTGCATACACGGTGTAAGAATAGTAAGAATATAAGCAGCGTAGAGTATAAACGAGAATTTAGTTCACTATCTTCGCTCTTAAAAGGCTCAGAGAAGGTAACCAAGAAGAAATGTGATAGTTTACTTAAAGTGAATTCGCCAAAATGAGTGGGCCAAAAGACTTTGTACCAATGCCACTGTGCGAAATACGTGCTGTGTTTGCGAAACAGCGAACATAGAACTTTACACACGCGCCTGTATTCCGTCACTATGAAACGACAAGAAATTACTATCCATCACGTCTGGGAGTAACCTAAGTCTCTCTTTCTCAAAAAAAAAAGGCTGATTGCTTACACGGAAACTGCTAAGACTGGCACTTGATAATTAACTTAGACTTCAAGATGTCAAGTTTATCAGAATTGAGGGAGATTATCAGAAGCGCGTGGCTTGTACTTAATGAGCATGCGCGAATAATACATAATACCACTTATCTACCTATATATTGCGGTTCATGCCTTCGCAACATAAATTACATAAAGACAAATATGCTCGCGGTATTGAAACTTTGCAAAGGTACAATAAGCACGCAATAAGAGTAAAATAGTTCCTTGGCTTCACAAGTATCAGGCGCAAGGATCACACGCACACACACACACGCGCACATACATACATGCACACACATACACGCACACAAGCACGCACATACACAAACACGGACACACACGCATACAACTACAAAATATGAGGTGCAGGCATTAACTCACAAATTACATACATTTGAAAACTAACGCACGCGCGAAAACACAAAAAGCTTTGTCACGGCTCGAAGAGTCAACGAAAATTTCCGCCGACTCACTTTAAAAAAACACTATATGCACAGTTATTGGTACTCTGTATTAAACTGAACGAAGAGTCCGGCTATGCGAAGAGCATTAAAATCTCCTTGCAACTTCATCCACAAATATGAGGAAAGCTGCAACATTCACCTCGCAAAGAACGGCGTGCTTAGAAGGGGCGAAATCCCTTCTCCCGAGGAGCCACTGCTTCCGACGCATGACATTCCGTTCACCTCGGGGGATATAAAATAAGGCTTGCCCTTTCTCTGGCCTGCTGCTGCATTGAAACGCGCAGCAGCAAGGCATTTTCACGGAGAACGAATCTCAGATTCCTACGAAAGGATGGAAAAACTTGGGAAACACACGTTCGGAGCGGCAGGGCGACCACCACTTGGACTGCTCATGGCGAGCGGGAGAAACTAAAGGCGCGCGAAAGCAAATTTCGCGCCGTTTTCGTGACGTCAGGGTCACCTGACGGGGTAGTCTCGAGCGCCGCAGCCATTCAGCGTGGCGGATGCGCTGCCTCCGCGAAAGAGGAGGAGAAAAAGAGGAGGTTGACCGCGCCGGCGAGGGTGTTGCGGCGTAGATCAAAGCGTGTCGCTACTTTCTAACATCAAGGGGTTTTATGTTCTCCTGGCTCAGCGCGCCGCGGAGAGAACAGAGGCGGCGGTCGGGAAGGGAGGGAGGGAGCTGACGAGGAGGAGACCGCGTGCGCATGCGCCGAATCGCCCTCCTGATTGCCATGGCTACGGCGCGGCAGTTTCTTGATACGAACCACGAATTACGGCTGGCTTAAACCGCTTCGCTGTTAAACAAAAATAAGAATCTCGGAGAGACACCAAAAATATGCTGTCACTCCTCCCGCCCTCATTGCCGCTTTCAGTGGCAACGAGAGCAGGCTAATTTCATTATATCCAAGTTTAATGAAGCTTGCACGCTTTCGACAGGTTTAGCTACAGCTAACATCAAGAGCCATTTATGACTTTAGTCAGTTAAAAGTGGGCTTCGGCGCACATCTGTGCTAGAGTAACTTCCTGCTAACGAGCTGGAAAACTTTGGACTTTAAAGCGACGACGGACACGATCTGAGTGAGTGACTTTTCTGTACTTCAACAAGATGAATCGCCTTTCCCTCATTTAACCTCACATCGTCACCGAACCCTCCCTCCCCCTCACCTCCAAACATCCGCCCTCGCTTACCTCACCCTCATTCTAACCACGTGAGGGTGAGGGCAAACTGGGATAAGAAAGGCCCTTGCGAGGGTGTCCATGTCTGGTAATTATATTACCTAGCTCTGTGTAGCCAATACCCTTCGTGGCTATGGGCGATGTTTTGAGGGCACAAAAGCAACAATGGGTCCGTCCGTCGTGAGAGCCTGCTGCTGTCTCTGTAATTGAATTCCTAACTGCGCGAACCGCCGGAGTCGGCTGAATTTTTTAGATGCGAAGCATCTTATGGTCGGGGCTATGTCACTCCCTCCCACCCTCCCTCCGCCGTGCGGCGTCCACAACCCTACCGCGCATGTGCATCCTCCTCCCTCTCTTCTCCTTGTCTCATCTCCTCCCTCCTCTCCTCTCCATGTCTCATCTCCTCTCCTCTCGGCATTCCTCCTCTCCGACGCTCCTCTCCGGATTGCGCAACGAATGGCAACACCTGTGGCTCCGCGCGCGATAATGCGAAGCAGCTTAGGTTAGAGACGGGACGGTAGGCGCCGCAGAGGCACCGGCAACAGTCACCGACGGCGCGCACGTTCGGTGCGAACGCGGGCAAAACGCCGACGGCGTCGACAACAGTTCTGCGCGTTGCTGGTGCTGCTGCATGTCCAAGTTTATACAGCTGATAAAACTACCTTGAGTCGACCCCATGGCTGCTTCGCATACTACTCAGGGTTCCCCTGAGTAGTATGAATTTCGCTTTGAATACCTCGCTTCCGCCACCGGTATCTATCAGCCCACCTTGCTCGACGAGACGCGGATGCAGTCCCTTCTGGGTGACAAGGCTCGCGCGAAATGCAGCATGTCGCATCTCGACGCCGGCTGCAGCCGGGGCACGCCACTTTCAAAGCCTACAGCGCAACACACGCGGAGGAGATTGCGATCGCTCTGGCCCTCACTAATCCCACGTAGACACACATCATCACCGATTCTCGAGGGGCTTGTCGGAACTATGAGCTGGGGTGGGCCCCCCCGCTTGCCCGGCGCATACTCCAATCTAGCTGTCTATACTTTGATCCAACTCCGCGTAACCTGATTTGGGCCCCCAGTCACCAGGGAAGGGACTCCAGGGAAACGAACAGGCCGATCAGGCCTCCCGCGCACTCTCTCCCCGGGCTGTCTACCTGTCCTTGGAAGCCTACTCCCAATCAGACAATCTGGCCCTTTCATTCAAAGAAACCACCGATTACTATAAGGAGGAGCACCAGCGTGACCCGGCCCCTTGTAAGGGACTGGATCGCGCTGACGAGCGCCTCCTCATCAAAATTTTTGCCAACACTGTACTGTGCCCGGCGGTGCTGAAGCATTTCAACCCATTCTTTGACGATGCGTGCCAGTTCTGTGGGGAGGTGGCTGACACCTTCCACATAGTATGGGCGTGCCACTCAAACCCACCCCCCCCCCCAACCCCAATCCCACCAGAGAGGACTGGGAGGCGGCCCTGCACGGCTGTCAAGACCTCAAGACCCAAAAGGCCTTGGTTCAACGGACGCGGGCGGCGTTGCTTGCCAATGGGCACCCGGAATAGGGGCTCCACCTAGTACTGTGAGGGGAGGAGGCCAATAGGCCCTAACCCAATCACCTCTCTGCAACTAGTTCAATAAATGTTTTTCACCACCACCACCACCGTCGAACGCCGGATACGTCGGCCAAGCCTCGTGCCGGACTATAGAGTGCTGCCCGTTCGCTGGCTTGGCGTCCCCGTGCCGAGAGCGATCGCGCATCAACGTTACGTCGGACCATAAAGTGGCCTTTAGAAGACTTCCCGCCGACCCCGAGTATTGTCGTCCCGACACTCGGGATCGGCTAAGTTTCGCTAAGAACTAGGCCAAACCAAGTTAAGCAAAAGAAAGCAAAGTTAAAGCTAGGGAAGGACTACCAGCTTAGCTGTTTGCCCAGTCTTCGCACAATTTAGTGTGAAGCTGCCCCTCATTTTATTTATTTGATCTCGCTAAAGAAAAAAAAAACTATCCATGCGAAGACAACGCAATGTGGGGAAATACATTGAGAAGAATAGTAAACATGCTTCATCAACGGAACTGTCGGTTTCAGGAGACATGTCCACAGTAAGAAAATAAAGAAAGTGCTTTATCCGTCGTGTCTAGGAAACAGCGACGCGTAATTACCCTCAAGCAGGAATAGTGTGCTTGAATCAGAGTAATAAATTAGGCGGATGACGCTATGCCAACGTGCAGGAAAACGTAGTTGTTGTCTGGATACATTTTTGCTGCGCGTGCAGCTGACAGATGGTACGCCACGACGATTTACAGCGCCAGAATCACGGTTCCGCGTATGGTACATTTGCGTAGAGCAAGGAGGTCCTGTCAGCACTTAAAATAAATGATATACCGCCAGCACAATCACCATAACGTGATGCACAAGAATGGAGAACGAAACTTAAGGGAAAAGATTCCTCAACAGGCAGGCTAATTTTGGTATATATGATTTTGAATGAACCTTGGACACGACAGCGTTGTGAACGCGATTCTACTTCAGTTTGTGGGAACACCGACATGACCTTTGTCCGCAGAGCCAACTGCGGACGAAGACGACGGACGCGCGAAGGACGCGCGAGCTGCAGCTGGTCGCCTTGGACGTGACCGGCGGTGACTGGAGCCTGCTGGCGGGGACTGCGGGTTGGAGCCGTTTCCCACAAGTTATAGTGTTCACTCTTCAAGGCTCATATTGCTGTGGTGACGTGGCATGCTTTTCCGTGCGCTCATCCACCCGCGGGGGCGTAATGGCTTTGGCTTGCGCTGCTGAAGCCGAAGGCTCTGGTTCAAATCTCTGCCGCGGCTGTCGCATTTCGCTCGGCGAGAAAATGCGAAAACACACGTGTACCGTGCATTAGGTGCACGTTAAGGTAAGCTCAGGTGGTCGAATTAATCCTGAGACCCCCCCCCCCCCCCCCCACACACACACACACACACCACATATTACGCCGTTCCTCGTAATCTTATCCGGAAATAACCAGACTCATGTTTCATTTTTTGCACTCGTGTGAATAAATTCAGACGTGTTACGCTAAGTCATCGGACAAGAAGTGCTTACCATTAATTTTGGGATATTATCCAGCTTAATGCTTAGCTGTTGCAATACTGCAGCCCTTCGTGGCATTCGATCGACAAGTAATGCGGTGCTTTGGAAAAAGAAACAAAAGGGCACTGTACGCCGCCAAACTTTAAAATAATACAACTTTGCTGTACCAGTGCCATAGCACCGTAACTCTGTTCTTAAGATTTCCCGTGCGCGCACCACTAGTTGTACACTGACAAGCGGGTCTGCGCCAGTACCGTTCCTAGGAGAGCACCAGTACCTATTTTTTAAGGAATTAAGCGTTGTTCGATACAGAGAAAGAAACGAAGAGGGAGAGGCAGGGAGGTTAACCAAGTACGTCGAGGAAAGGGGGAGAATTAGATAAGAAGGGAAGTTATGTAAAAAAATTCAAATAACATGGGGCGGGCGTTCATGGTGAATGTTTGTGATGACAGCCTCTTACTAGGGAGTGACTGTGACTGCCGAGTTATACATGTCGACTCATTGCATGAGTGCGATGAAGTTTTAAAGAACAGATAAATAGACAGGCGTCGAACATTCATAAGAGCTCAACTTATAAGCTAATTAACAAGAAAATTCATTGGAGGGTACTCCATATAAATTGGGACCAGTTGTGCTTTTTTACACTCGCCTAAGTGGAGGTACACGAGCAAGTATGTATACAGACTTCAGCATTAGTCGGATGTTATGAAGTAACCCAAACCCTGTCACCGTTGTACTCGCCGTGGTAACTCAGTGGCAATGACGTGGCTCTGCTAAAATCGAAGCCGCGGGATTGATCCCTGCCGTGGCGGCCGCATTTCGATTGGGGAGACTGCTTGGTTTTGCTTATGAGTGCAGTACAACTATAAATAAAATAAAGAAAAAGTATGCAGACTTCGTGTTTTCCTTCTAAACTACGATTTAAAGGCCAGCGCTGTTTCAATGCATTTACTGTGTCAACCGTTACTATACCTTGCACCGTACTATAGTTCCGTCCACGACTATCTCTATCCAAGGTAGAGCGAACACGCCAGGCGGCTGCGATGGAGTCTTGGTGTCTTCCTTGTGCAAGGCACCGTGACGTAAACGCTAAGCTTTCGAGCTGCGTCGTGCTTTTCAAGCATGCACCCTCACTGTTAGCCTTGGTTTTTCAAAGTGTGCGTTGTGTGCAACGAATATTGCAATCGCGGAGGGTCATCTAGTACAAACATACCTTTATGTGGATGTCCTGATGTTGCGCATGGCACCTTGCCGAACTGGCCAGCACTCCAATTTCCACAGGCAGGTCTCAAAGATAGCGGGCTGAAAATTCACAGAGACACACAGCTAGTGCAATCCAGTGTACATTGCAATACATCTCGTAATAATCTTATTGGGCTCGAAGAGAAGGTTATTATTAAAGACGATGCTAGTTATGCCCTCGTGGGCATAGGAGGGGGCATGCTTGTTGGTAAGAACGTGACGTTAACAACCGAAAACATAATGATGCAAAAGGTGTGAAGTCTCAGCGCAATGATGTGACGTATGACGTCAGCGACTCGGAAAAGCGTACAATGCAAGTGTAACATGGAGCATCAATTTATGTATGCCGCCAGTGGAGGCTTGTTGCGATCTTTGCTTCCGGAAGCAAGTTAATACGCATGGGGACGCAAAAGTGAAATCAGAACTGGGATTCTAGGCCCGTATTCCAAAAAAAGCCTGTAACGACAAAATTCCTCGTAAGAGAAAATTCCAGCCAACCCTGCGGATGAACATATTGCCATGGGGATGAGAGTAGCAAAAGGGATAGGAAAATTGTATTTACACGATATACATATACAGATAGAGACGGCTGCAGGTAAGATGGCAGAACAACAACACGAGCGCTGCCCAGATCGTCGTCTTCACCGTCTTTTTGGCGCAACCTTACATGCTCGGCATAGCGCGTAACATAGAACTCCCGCCGTCGAGAGCGCCGTCTCGGCGGCTTAAGGGAGCAGTAGGATCTTGTCCGGCAACGTAAGCCTTAAGTCGGGAGACGGCACGATATCAGGGGCGCACCCGGCAGATGAGCGAATGTCCAATGGAGTAATCTCGTACGTGACGTCTGTGACCTGGCGTAGGACATTGTAAGGCCCGGAGTACCGGGAAAGAAGCTTTTGACGACAAGCCAACGTGGCGGCAAGGCGTACAGAGGAGGACCAAAGAGCCCAGAGAGTAATTAACGACTCTGTGATGGCTATCGTAGCGTACCTTCTGGGACAGCTGGGAGGCATAAAGACGATCGCGGGCAATCTGGCGAGCCGTTGCAGCCCGAGAAGCTGCATCGCGGGCGTAGTCGGTAAAGGGTGCACAGGTGATGGTAAAAGAGTCTCGAGGGGAATGTGGGATGGCGGCCAAACAAGAGATAAAAGGGGGGAAAGCCAGCGGTGCCATGGCGTGACGAGTTGTAGGCGAATGTCACATAAGGCAAGGTGCTGTCCCAATCACGGTGGTCTGAGGAAACGTACATGGGGAGCATTGTGGTCAGGGTGCAGTTGAGGTGCTTGGTAACCCATTGGTTTGCGGATGGTAGGCAGTGGTTAGCTTGTGACGGATGGAACACGAACGAAGAATGTCGTCGACGACTTTGAACAGAAAGGAGCGACCATGGTCGGTCAGCAGCTGTCGAGGAGCGCCGTCGTGAAGAATAACGTCGTAAAGTAGGAATTCCGCAACGTCAGTGGCACACTTGTAGGTAGTGCCCGCGTGATAGCGTATCGTGTCGCGTAGTCCGTAGCGACGGCAATCCAACTTGTTCCCAGTCAGAGATCTTGGGAATGGTCCGATGAGATCAAGGCCGACGCGGTAGAACGGGACCCGGGAATGTCTATGGGGAAGAGGACCGGCTGGCGACAAGGATGGATGCTTGTGGCGCTGGCAAGACTCGCAAGAAGCACGTATCGGCGCACAGAGCGGTGGAGGCCTGGCCAGAAGAAGCGACGCCGATCGCGATCGTACGTGCGAGTTGCTCCGAGATGTCCAGCGGTTGGGGCATCATGAAGCTGTTCGAGGACAGTGGAACGGAGTGTTTCGGGAACAACCAGTAGAAGCTCTGGGCAATCGGAGCTGGTGTTGCGTCTGTATAAGATGCCGTCACGAAGCACGAATAATTGTAGGGACGAGGCACAGTCATGAGAGCGTATAGAAGGCGGATAAATTGACCGCAAATTGGCATCGCTGAGCTGTTCGCTGCGTATGTCGGAT